>NC_140168.1:176359389-176369389 GCF_963971535.1 Notolepis coatsorum | reverse complement strand
CCTTTGGGAAGTATTTTGACATGTACATGGGCACCCCGTTCGTATAGTGTATCTTGTAGACCAGGCCCATTGCAAGTTGCTGTACTCTGTCGTCTACTCTAAGCCATCCTAGGTTGGCAAAGTGGGCAGGGGTGAGGTGGGTTCTGGGGTTCAGGTCAAGTAGTAGTCTGACCAGTTTGTTTTGTGATGTTTGTAATTTTGTTTTAAGCGCCTTTGAGGTGCTTTGGTACCATGAGGTGCACGCATAGTCATAGTACCCTTGAATGAGTGCTCCTGCCAGAGTCTTCAGGGTATTCTTGTTTACCAGAGAGGAGATCCGGTACAAGAATCTAGTTCGTTGGTTGACTTTTTTTATTACATTGGATGCCATTTTGTCACAGGAAAGATTTGCCTCTAGGATGGAACCCAGGTAGGTAATTTCGTCTTTCCTTGTGACAATATTGTCACCCACTGTAACTGAGAAACCGTCGGTCTTGCTGAGTTTGTTATTTGAACCGAAGAGAATGGACTCTGTTTTGCCCATGTGTAATGATAGTTTGTTATCAGCGAGCCATATGCAGATTTTGCCTAGTTCCGTGCTGAGGGTTTTTTCAACCTGCAATTTGTTCTTGTCAGAGACCAGCAGGGCTGAGTCGTCCGCAAACAGGAACAAGTTGCAGTCACAGGCTGACGACATGTCATTTGCATAAATTAGGAAGAGTAGCGGTCCTAGTATGCTTCCTTGTGGAACACCACAGCTCACTGTGAGGGGGGGGGGATAGAGTACCGTTTACCTCTACCATCTGTTCTCTCCCCTCCAGGTAGGATTGCATCCAGCTCACTGATAGGCTATCAAAACCAATTGCTTTTAGCTTGTCCATTAGAATGGAGTGATTGACAGTGTCGAAGGCCTTTTGTAGGTCCAGCATGACCATGCCGCAGTATTTGCCAGCGTCCACCTCTTGTTTGATGTGGTCGTTCAAATAGAGGAGGCATGTGTCAGTGGAGTGGGACGTTCTGAAGCCAGATTGGAATTCGTAGATTAGGTTTTTTTCCGCCAGGTACTTTTCGACCTGTTCGTAGACTATTTTCTCCATGACTTTCGAGATGGAGGTAAGAATAGAAACAGGGCGGTAGTTGCCTGGGTCTAATTTGCTGCCCTTTTTGTGTAGAGGGGTCACTCTCGCAATTTTGAAGTCCTTGGGGACGTGCCCCTGTCTTATAGAGAGGTTTATTATGTGTGTGATGACTGGGGTGATGGCGGCTGCTGCGTCTCTGAGGAATTTGGAGGGGATGTTGTCATGGCCAGTGGCCTTGTTAGGTTGGAGGGCGCTCAATTTTTTGAGTACCTCATCGGTTGTTACCATTTCAAGTTTGAAGTCGTCTTTGTGGACCCCTAGGTTTTTGTAGTATGCTACTATGTGTTCTACCCCATAATGCCCTGAGTGGGAGGGTAGTTTGTTTACCAGTGTTGTGGCTATGTTTGTGAAGAAGATGTTTAAGTAATTGGCTACATCCAGCTTGTCTGTGATGAGCGTGTTGTCCGTCTTTATGTTTATGTTTGAGAATCTGGTTTTAAGTTTTTTACTGCAGCCTAGTTGATTATTGAGTAATTTCCAAAGTTCGCGGGGTTTGTTTTTGTTTTCCTCCGTTTTGTCGTCTTCTTTCCCCGCTGATTTTGCCAAGCCCGTTCCCTTGGCTGTGGTTTCGCTAGATAGTATGTAGGGACAGTGGGAATCTCGTTCATCCATTCATGCGCGTCACTAATTAGATGACGAGGCATTTGGCTATTATTGAGTGAGAGCACCTAGCCCGCCTCTCACCTGCTTCCAGCGATAGCTAGCAGGTGAGAGGCGCTTTACCCATCTCACGCTCAGTGCCGGCAACCGACACGGCGCTCGGGGGGTGGCTGGGGCGGACACCATATCAAGATTCTCTTCAGATCGAGACTCTTCACAGGCAACCCGCCCCAATCTACTTGCTCACCGGAGGCCAGTCTTTTATCCCCGACTGTTGGGTCGTGGGCCGGAAACGGCACGCTCCGGCTCACCGTTTTGGTGCGCTATGCCCCTGCGCTGGGGGTGGGGGGTTCAATCCCCAAACCAGGGCCGACGCGCTCCCGCCTTGTGGGCTATCGACCGCTACTCCTGCCCACAGGTTTTCACTGCGACCGCCCCTGGCCCTGGTCCATTCTAGGCCAACTCTGCCTAGAACAGACGGGTTCCGAAACCTGGTCCGACTCGCCGCATTCCATCATCCAGTAACATCAAATGTAATAAACCGAGACATAACTACCTTTAGACTGTCAGCTACTGACCAACCTTTGCGGGAATCACGCACCATCGGGAACTGCATCCAAGACCAGACTTGTACCAGGTTACCTACCTGAACTCACCTGGCTTGCGGGCTCCCAAAACCAGCTAAGTCCCGCTGGGGTGGATGATAAATACGGAAACGGTAACGACTGAGGGAGGCATCCGTACGCTCCCTCCTCGTGTCGCAGGAACCCACCTCCCCTAACCTGCGGCCCGGTGGTGACTAGTCCCACCAATACCTACCGCCCCAGCGGTTTTGACGCACCTGCTCGCCTAGGCTGGTTCACCCCATGTGTCCTCGTTCGCAGCCCGGAAGCTGCAATCAAGGTCGTAGCAGTGACTAGTCAAGTCGGAGTAAGGGACTAAGACTACAAGCTTTCCATCCACGCTTAAGGGGGCGAAGGCTTGCGCCTGCAACACCCCAAATGCGAAGATTTCTTCGGCCAGGCGCTTGCCGCCCTGCTCCCTCCCTCCATCCGCGCCGACTCACCCACATGACTCCGGCTGCGACCCAGGGGCCCCAGTCAAGCGGCCAGAGGGCCTCCCCTATAAAGTCTTAGTGGGTGTCCGAACGCATCTTCTGGGACGGGGCCAGGTTTTCCGGGGGAGTCACGCAACTCGAGGCGAACCCACAGTCGGTAGGCTGTTAGGCCGGCCGTCGGGGGCCCTATCAGGTGGGTCACGTTTTCTATTTCATCAGGTGGTCCGTGTTGTCATTCCCGGCCAGTTCACCCCGCATGAATCCGGCTGCGGCCCTAGGGTCAACAGTCAAAAGCCCTAGCGGGGGTCCGGCTCACCTTTTGGGCATTTTCGCCCCCTTGTCAGCAGTGAACATGAACCCTGTCATCACGTCCAGCGAGCCCAGTAGGACCCTTCTGCTGACAAGTTTAGCGAAGCGCTCCCTCCGAGCCTGCTTCACACTCATCCTTCTCAGGAGCTGGGAATCTTCCGGCGGCCACTTGCCCCGAGCCCCCAGAGGGAACCCGTGCACGGATACGTCTCTGACCCCGAACTGCCTCTTCACTACAGGGATCAGGCACCTATACTTGGCCACCTTCTCCTCCCCCGCAGCTTCGAGACAGCCCTCGGTCCATTCATATCGGACAGTCACGTCCACCACCAGAGCTACACGGCCTTTCAGTAAGATCAGATCTGGCGCCAGTAGGTTTCCGTCTGGAGACGTCAGGCGCCTTTCCCTCTCCACCTTCCAGCCACAGCTCTCGGCTTTCGTACTTAGAAGTTTGCACATCTTGTTGTGTCTCCGGACCCTTCCTTCCCGGGTCTCGGGGCACACACCAAGGATATGCGAACATAATTCTATCGCGACCCTGCACCGTCTGCAGTGTGGGCTTAAGCGGCCGGCTTGGCCACCTCTGGTCAGGAACTCACGGGTTGGGAACACGTTCGCCCTCAGCTGCAGAGCCGCTATGTACTGACCTTGCGTGAAGTTGACCCTCGCAGGCCAACCCAGCCAGCAATAGCTAACTCTATCGCCTTCGAACATCCGTATCCCGCTCCCTGAGCTGCCATCCCTGCCCATCTGTCGAATTCCTCCTGCCGCCAGTCACACGGGACCAGCGTTCTCTCGCCAGACGCTTCTGCAGCCTCGTTTACATTCCCTTCAGGACCACTCCACTCCGGCATATTGTCCTGTGAACCTCCTGAGACCCTTCACATCCGCTCAAACTTGTTACGCCCCGTATCACCGTGTCCTCCGATCGGCCCAACCTCAAGACCCTACGCACCTGCATCGCAGGCACTACTCGGGCCAGCTTCATTACGCATAGGCCTCCGTTCCGGCTACTGCTGTATAGCAGCCCGTTCGAGGTACAAGGCGGCAGGTGCAACCAGTGCTTGACCGCCCCTCGAACGAGGCGATCGCCTGCCATCAGGGATGCGACCCCGGTGCTACAGTGGTCCGCTGCGTAGAGAACTCTGGGCAACGCATAGCGACACAGAAGCTCCACCTTCACCGACGGGTTTAGTGGAACTTTCCCTATTGACTCGATCAGTCGCCTGATCGCCTTCAGCATGTCTGACTTGACGATCCCCAGCCACGGGTTGATCCTAACGCCAAGGTACTTCTCCGAGTCCTCGTCGCCGATCAGATGAAGGGCCTTTCCGCACAACTCCCATCGCACCCCGGAGTTAAGCTTCAGGTCGCCCTTCACCCTCTCTAGGAAGAATCTGTGATACTTACTGGGTGCGACGGCCATCCCAGTAAGCCGGCAGAAGGTCTCCAGACACACCAGGTTGTGTGCCATGCCCTCCTTTGAGCTACTCAATAGCAACAGATCGTCTGCAAACGCCATGGCCGATATGGAATCAGCGGGTCCAGCGCCAGGTTGAAGAGTACAGGGGACATTGGGTCCCCCTGCTTCACCCCTACCAGCATCTTGATGTCAGTAGAGGCCCCTTCCTGGCAAGTCACTTTTGTGACACAATTTTCATATGACCTCCGGACGAGGCCGATCATATGCTCGTCGACACCCTTGACGGCCAAGGCACAGAGAATGTGCTCATGAGCCACTGTGTCGAAGGCCTTCACGAAGTCGACAAACACTACACCCAGCGATGTCTTCCTCGCACGCGCCAGTTTCATGACCTCGCTAAGGGTCATCAAATTATCAGAACAGCCAGGAGGCGTCTATATTAATCCCAGCCGAAGAGTGCAAGAGCGCTTCCGCATTCTACGCCATTCGCCGGTAAGCAATGCGCATTTCCTTTTCCTTCGCCCAGGTGTTCGCCGCGCATGCGCATGAGGTCCTCGCTTGGTTCAGACCCCCATTCAACACGGTTAATCACAGATGCCAGAACGCGCCACACACGGGACCAGCGTTCTCTCGCCAGACGCTTCTGCAGCCTCGTTTACATTCCCTTCAGGACCACTCCACTCCGGCATATTGTCCTGTGAACCTCCTGAGACCCTTCACATCCGCTCAAACTTGTTACGCCCCGTATCACCGTGTCCTCCGATCGGCCCAACCTCAAGACCCTACGCACCTGCATCGCAGGCACTACTCGGGCCAGCTTCATTACGCATAGGCCTCCGTTCCGGCTACTGCTGTATAGCAGCCCGTTCGAGGTACAAGGCGGCAGGTGCAACCAGTGCTTGACCGCCCCTCGAACAAGGCGATCGCCTGCCATCAGGGATGCGACCCCGGTGCTACAGTGGTCCGCTGCGTAGAGAACTCTGGGCAACGCATAGCGACACAGAAGCTCCACCTTCACCGACGGGTTTAGTGGAACTTTCCCTATTGACTCGATCAGTCGCCTGATCGCCTTCAGCATGTCTGACTTGACGATCCCCAGCCACGGGTTGATCCTAACGCCAAGGTACTTCTCCGAGTCCTCGTCGCCGATCAGATGAAGGGCCTTTCCGCACAACTCCCATCGCACCCCGGAGTTAAGCTTCAGGTCGCCCTTCACCCTCTCTAGGAAGAATCTGTGATACTTACTGGGTGCGACGGCCATCCCAGTAAGCCGGCAGAAGGTCTCCAGACACACCAGGTTGTGTGCCATGCCCTCCTTTGAGCTACTCAATAGCAACAGATCGTCTGCAAACGCCATGGCCGATATGGAATCAGCGGGTCCAGCGCCAGGTTGAAGAGTACAGGGGACATTGGGTCCCCCTGCTTCACCCCTACCAGCATCTTGATGTCAGTAGAGGCCCCTTCCTGGCAAGTCACTTTTGTGACACAATTTTCATATGACCTCCGGACGAGGCCGATCATATGCTCGTCGACACCCTTGACGGCCAAGGCACAGAGAATGTGCTCATGAGCCACTGTGTCGAAGGCCTTCGCGAAGTCGACAAACACTACACCCAGCGATGTCTTCCTCGCACGCGCCAGTTTCATGACCTCGCTAAGGGTCATCAAATTATCAGAACAGCCAGGAGGCGTCTATATTAATCCCAGCCGAAGAGTGCAAGAGCGCTTCCGCATTCTACGCCATTCGCCGGTAAGCAATGCGCATTTCCTTTTCCTTCGCCCAGGTGTTCGCCGCGCATGCGCATGAGGTCCTCGCTTGGTTCAGACCCCCATTCAACACGGTTAATCACAGATGCCAGAACGCGCCATATTAAAGCCTTTGGTTTATATTGGTGAACTAGAGCATGCATTGAACTGCTTGGCAGTGGTGGAACGAGCAACAGTAATCACAAGTTGCATACAAATTATATAAATTACAAATAATGTACTTCTGAAGATAATAACATACACAAAATAAATCAGACATGCAGGTGCTATATTCATGCCCAAATGAATGATCCCATATACACCCCCATACATGTCACCCTGCAAAGGCTCTGAGGGGGGGGGGGGGGTCATAATTTATATGATTCATAATCGAAATAGAAACAGGGCAGCAAGCTGACACTGTCTTTGGTCATTATTCCTTTTTCTCTTGCAGGCATATCTCTAATATCCTCGTTTTCTCTCCTCGACAAAACGGCCTTATTATAACCTGTTGTAGGAGGATGCAGTGATGCTGAGTCCGCTGCTCGCCTCTCCTCCGGTCCGCGTAGTTATGAATGCCCGAAATAACATAACGTTACAAAGTACAGTTGACAGCTGCGTTGTGTTAACGTTACAATGTACAGCAAAATAATGTTATGGCGTTATGAAAGTACAGTTGACAGCTGCGTTGTGTTAACGTTACAATGTACAGCAAAATAACGTTATGGCGTTATGTGGTCCTCGTTTGGATAATATGTAAAGTACAGTTGACAGCTGCGTTGTGTTAACGTTACAATCAGGGGGCGAAACTAGAGCCCGCCAAGCGCCATTGGCGGTCAGTTTTTACGTTTGGCGACTGCCACTGAGAGGTCTGTCCGCCATGTGGCGGGCAATCAAATAGTCTTGTGAAAACCGAAAATCATGATCCAATGCTTAGCGGAGTTTTCACTCGCTGTCTCAGCACAGACACGCAGCGCATTGCTGCTCCTACCCCTCCCGCACCTGTTTCTGTATGCTGCATGTAAACAGAGGCTATTGCCTCGGACAGTCACCGTGACGTTAGTCTAGTCAGTGGGACCTTCGTGAGATAATGTTAGCTACCGTTACAAAATGACCCAGTCAACTATTCACTTAGTTTAATACATGAGGCATTGTGTAACGTTATCCAGCCGGCTAGCTACTGATAGCTCCCGACATCAACAAATGCTCCAGCAATAGTCTAGTGCATAATACCTCCGTTGGCTAGGTAGCTCACGTTAGCTCACTAGTCACTACGAAATGTTCCAGTAAACTAAATAGTTCACTGAGGCGTTGTCCCAACGCCATCCAGCAGTAGCTACAGATAGCTCCTGACATCAATGTCATACAACATGCATATTCGAGCCCCTGGCTTACATCGCATGAAGGCTGCTGAATAGGGTCCAGCTGCAGCGCAGGAGAATCTTTGCGTGCTGAATGTAGAGTTTAGGGTCCAGCTGCAGCACCTGAGAATCCTTGCTGGAGCTGGAGGCCACTCGAGTATACACACAGACAGTGGAGCTGTTTGCAGACAGCGAGGTGGCGATGTCTTGCAGATAACACAATCACAAGTATGATTATATAATATATATATTTTATTAAAAAGAAATAAAAAAAAATTTGGCTGGTAAGAAATATGCTTGGCGGGTAGATTTTTCTCATCTACCCGCCACTGGCCGGTGAGTCAAAAAGTAAATTTTCTGCCCTGGTTACAATGTACAGGGAAATAACGTTATGGCGTGTTATGGCGTTATGTGGTCCTCGTTTGGATAATATGTAAAGTACAGTTGACAGCTGCGTTGTGTTAACATTGCAATGTACAGGGAAATAACGTTATGGCGTTGCGAGTGAATCTGGTCCGCGTTGCGATAATATACATGTATTCCATTTTGGCGTCTGAGCGTGGAAAAAGAAAATGCGCATTTGGAGGGCGTTACCGGGGCCAATCAGGGCAAAATGCGGAAGCGCTCTTGCACTCTTCGACTGGGATTAATATAGACGCAGCCAGGAGAGGCGATAAAGCCTCTCTGGCGGGGGTGTAACGGTATGCTTTCGGACATCCTCCCCGTCAATATTTTAGAAAATAATCGGACGACCGTGGACGCGATAGTGATCGGGCGCCAGTTATTGAGATCACCTAGCAAAGTAGCATCCACGGTCTTGGGAATTAGTGTTGTTCTGCATCGTTTGAAGACCCCCGGCACGTATCCAGCGACGAGCCATGAGGAGAAAATGTGCGCCAGCCTCACACAACCGGGATCCCATGCAATGAGGTCCTGCTTGGATACCCCATCCATCCCGGTCGCGTGTATCACTTCCGCAACGGATTTAGTCGTATTTCGGTTTCCGGGTTCGCCTGATTGGCCGCGACGGCCACGTGACACGCTGTGGCACGCCCCCGCGGTAGCGGCAGACTTCACTGCCGCTTTCCCACTTCAACGCCAGAGCAATATTGTCGCGCCATCTTCTGAGTGCAGACGCGTTACCATACAATATACAATATACTATGCAATGTACTAATATACAATACGGCTCACTTTTCCCACTTCAATGACAGAGCTGCTGTTTAATAATATTGTCGCGTTGTGGAAAGCAGGATGAGAGAGCGTAGATTTCAGTGTGTATCATTTAATCATTTATCATTTAACATTTGAAAGGCATACATTGTTGTCATACAGAAGTACAGAATACTTTTATCCAAAATGCTTCTTACTGTTACTGTTAGAGACTGTGCTAGACAAGATAAGTATGAAATAAAATAGTATAGCATAAAATCTACGCTCTCTCATCCTGCTTTCCACAACGCGGCAATATTATTAAACAGCAGCTCTGTCATTGAAGTGGGAAAAGTGAGCCGTATTGTATATTAGTACATTGCATAGTATATTGTATGGTAACTCAGTTACTTCTATTCTGCATCGAACATTGTACATATGTCTATACTGAACAGCGTGACCTCTATTTTTACTTCTATTTTACATGCTATACTATTTTATTTCATACTTATCTTGTCTAGCACAGTCTCTAACAGTAACAGTAAGAAGCATTTTGGATAAAAGTATTCTGTAATTCTGTATGACAACAATGTATGCCTTTCAAATGTTAAATGATAAATGATTAAATGATACACACTGAAATCTACGCTCTCTCATCCTGCTTTCCACAACGCGACAATATTATTAAACAGCAGCTCTGTCATTGAAGTGGGAAAAGTGAGCCGTATTGTATATTAGTACATTGCATAGTATATTGTATATTGTATGGTAACGCGTCTGCACTCAGAAGATGGCGCGACAATATTGCTCTGGCGTTGAAGTGGGAAAGCGGCAGTGAAGTCTGCCGCTGCCGCGGGGGCGTGCCACAGCGTGTCACGTGGCCGTCGCGGCCAATCAGGCGAACCCGGAAACCGAAATCCGACTAAATCCGTTGCGGAAGTGATACACGCATCCCGGTCGCAGAGTGGCCATCAGTGGTCCGGAGACAATCGTTCACATCGGAGGGGCTGATCAGACGCTGGAAGACCGAGTTGTCCGCACGACCATGCGATTCAAACCGGCCGAATCCGAGGAAGGGCCTTGCCCCACCTGCCTTGGTACACCTCGGTGACCTCTGCATGCGAGACTGGGCATTTCTGCCCAATACGCCCATCTACGACGTATGCGGCCAGTTTCTTTCGATCCCTATCATAGAGATTCATCAGGAAGCCCCTGTCGCTCCCCCTGACCTTGT
>NC_140168.1:176266998-176354189 GCF_963971535.1 Notolepis coatsorum | reverse complement strand
CACACACACACACACACACACACACACACACACACACACACACACACACACTGTCTACCTCCAGTCAATGGTCTCTAACAACTACACACCCTCAAGACCCCTCCACTCTACGTCCTCTGGCCGCCTCAGACCCATTCTATCCGAGCTCCTGGAGGGTCATCAAGGAGAAGCTGCCTATTCTCGGTCCTTGCTCCACAATGGTGGAACGAACATCCCACCACAGTTAGGAGCCGAAACCAATCTTTCGCCATCGACTAAAACACACTTCTTCAATCAATATCTGAAATTAACACTTTAATCGCCGAAGACGCTGGAACTCGTCTTTCCCCGCCATGCTCATTCTGCCGAAGACGCCGTAACACGTCTTTGATATCAATATTTCAAAAATCTGTGATCGAAATCATATTTCTCCTCCGGGGACCTGAGATATACTGCTGAGCTCCACTCAACTTTCTAATGGTTCAAGAGCGCCATCTGGTGGCCGATCGGCCAACAGGAAGTGACGCGCCAAACAGGAAGTGCTCATCCATATTTCGTCCGGGCACTCGCAATCGTTAGCCGGACTCCATCTCGACACACTGGATAATCAATCGCTCGCCCTAACTCAATAAACAACGTTATTTGGACGTATATAGTATTATACAACCTGGAAATGGTTCATCTAGATCAACATCCCATAATCGAAAACTGTCTACTCCAAGCTGATCGTCCAACGGCGCGAGGAAGATACGGTAAGATCCAGCGTTATTTTCTAACGTGTTCCATATAAACTGCTCTGATGATCATATGACCCACACTAGATGAATGATATAACGTTGCCCACGGAATTATAAACGACCCCCCGACCATCCGGTCAACATCAGATGATACGTAGTAACTTCTAGAAGTACCTCCAGTTGAAATTTTTTATCTGGCACCGATCGCTACCAAACTGTATTTGATCATCAATATAATGCATTTGGGGCTATAAATCAAGTTCTGGAGAAAGCTGCAGAAAACGATAAAAACATACTTATACTTTAGACCATATTTTAGTATGAATATGTGAATGAAAAAGTATAACGTTGCTACACCCTGAACAATATATATAGGATAGGGATGCCCCGATCGATCGGCCACCGATCGTTATCGGCCACCGATCGTTATCGGCCACCGATCGTTATCGGCCGATACTCAGTATAAATATGCAATCTGTGAATTCCGATAATGAGTCATATTCGCCGATCGCGGAAACCGATCAAGCGAAGGTCTCACTCGCTGTCTGTCTCAGACACACACGACCTGCAAACTGCCGCTGCTCCTCCTCCCTAGCCCCGCCCGCCCCCGTGTAGAGTTTGTAAACACTGAGGACTGAGAGGCGGCTCCTCTGCTCGAGTCTGTAGTGCATTCGACCTGAGCTAACGTTAGCTACCTAGCTATCGTTACTGTTTAAACAAAATCAACAAAATCAAACTATTCACGTTTAGTAGGCATTGTCTAACGGTATTTAGCCGGCTAGCTACTGATAGCTCCTGATATCAACAAATGATCCAGAAAGTCTAGTAGTCCATGTTCATACCTCCGTTAGCTTGCGTTAGCTTGCGTTAGCTGACGTTAGTTCTCTGTTCAAAACGAAATGTCCCATTGAACTAAAGTTCTGTCTTAACGTCATCTAGCCGGCTAGCAGTAGCTACAGATAGCTCTTGATATCAATGTCTTATAACATTGATTCAATGCGTATTGTAGCTGAGGGCTTGCTGAATGTGAAATGACCAAAGAACCGTAACGTTACCAATAGGGTCCAGCTGCAGCGCCGGAGAATCCTTTTTGGAGCTGGAGGCTACTAGAGTACACAGACAGTGGAGCTGTTTGCAGATAGCGAGCATTTTGACTTGTTGCGTGGTGGCGATGTCTCGCAGATAATACAAGTACAAGTCTAATTATATAATATATATATTTTATAAAAAAAAAAAAATTATATAAAATAATTTTTAATTTCTTTTTAATCAAAAACAATCGGTATCGGATCGGTATCGGCCGATATGGCTCACAACGATCGGTGATCGGTATCGGTGGCAAAAAACGTGATCGGGGCATCCCTAATATAGGACATTGAATGGGCCATAATAATGTCAATTTAGCAATAGAATTTAAAAAGTTATAGCCCTGCAAAGAAGGGGAACTTCTCCATAGACAAATAGAGCTGGCTAGGGATGGTAAATTATGAATTTAACCATGGCGATCAAAGTGTTAAGAAGAAAAATAAACACTAACCTTCTTATGGCGCTTTTCCACTGCATAGTACCTACTCGACTCTACTCTACTCTACTCTACTCGCTTTAGGTACCTGGTACCATGTTGCTTTTCCACTGCAGGTACTAAAATAAAGTACTCAGTTTGTCTCCGTGTGGGGAGGCGGGGCTGCTGGTGATCAGCATGAGAGCTCACCGAGTGAATCCACAGTCACTTGATCCTCAATAGGAAACCAACCTAGATTTACCCTGAAGGACTGGTTCTGGCCGAACTGTTCGTTATACAAGTATCACAGAGACATTTCAAATGTACTCACAGTTGCACGAGGGTTTCGGACAGAGATACGGGATGGTTTGAAAGCTTGGCGTTGCTAATAAACATTTAAAATATTTTTTATAAACTGCTCAAAACGGCATTATTTCCGGCGTTGGGTGCATGATGCGCATGCGCTGTGATCACACCAGGCAGCCAACGCCGGAAATAATGCAGTGTTGAGCAGTTTATAAAAAATATTTAAAATGTTTATTAGCAACGCCGAGCTTTCAAACCATCCCGTATCTCTGTCCGAAACCCTCGTGCAACTGTGAGTACCTTTGAAATGTCTCTGTGATACTTGTATAACGAACGGTTCGGCCAGAACCAGTCCTTCATGGTAAATCTAGGTTGGTTTCCTATTAAGGAGCAAGTGACTGTGGATTCACTCGGTGCATCACAGTCACGAAAGGGGCTATGAGCTTGGCAAGCCAGAGTAAAACACAGTTTTCAATCAATCAATAACAACATTAACGAGACTCTCGTTGTGTCTATTCTGCTAACGCTAACGTTACCCCTCATTGAGTCTATTCTACAAGCGTTAACGTCAGCTAGGCTGTCTATATATGCTAACAGCATTAGGCTAACAACAACGCTGTAACGTTACCAGTCGCGTCTATTTGCTAACGTTAGCATTAGGTAATAACCGGTTTAAAATGGATGGTGATTACCTCACGTTGTGTCTATTCTACTAGCATTAACGTTACTCATACAAACAATCAATAGCGAGTTATATTGATCCCGCTATGTACGATAGCCATGCTCAAACGCTAGCAACATTAGCACATTAGAACATTCCTTCCACCGTTGTGGAGCTTAAGCCTTAACAAGTCAGCGATCTTTTTGCGAGACTAAACTCTCCGCTCGGTGGCAAATTGTGTTGATGTCGGTTTTCTTTAATCAATAAATGAGGCAGAATACACTGACTGTATCGTTTGTTTATTGAACTTGTGCCTGCTGCAACCATAATGAAATCCTATGCGAGACATTAAAGATGGCGGCTTTCTGTTTTCGTTCAGACCAGTTCAGACTCTCCGTGACGCGTCTCTCTTCTGACCAATCAGTGGTCTGCAGTGTTTCACGTGACTTTTATAGTACCAGTTCTACCCGCTTGGCTCGCGCTTGGAACCAGACTCGAGCAGGGACTAAAAAAGTACCGAAAAAGTACCTGGTGTATTGCAAGGTCTGACATTGACCAAACTTGATATGCATGACCTTGGTGGGCTCTAGGTCAACTCCTGAAAAGGGGGTCAATGTCAGACTTTGCAATCAAAAGTTAGGGGGCTAATAACCCTTGCCATAATTTCAGTGCGCCCCCTAACTTTTGATTGCAAGGTCTGACATTGACCCCCTTTTCAGGAGTTGACCTAGAGCCCACCAAGGTCATGCATATCAAATTTGGTCAATGTCAGACCTTGCAATACACTGTAAGGCACTGTAAGGCTACTGTCCTGCCTCACTTCCAGTGATGAAGCTAAGCTATGCTAACGGAGCGTCTATTCCCAAAGCTAAAATGCACGCACAGAGACAAAAAAGGTATGTATCTTCTTGTCTAACTGCAGGGAAGATGTTAAATAAGCTAATTTCCCAAAATGTTGGAGTTCCCCTTTAACAGGTTAAACACTCTTACAATACACACACACTCACACTCACACTCTTAACCAGTCTTGTCTCCTCCCTCTAGATCAGTTGGATGTAGCAGGCAGAATCTCCCAGTACATCAGTGAAGCCACAGTAACACACCAGTTACCCATCGCTGAGGCCATGCTCACCTGCAAACACAAGACGTGAGTACACACACACACACACACACACACATACACACACACACACACACACACACACACACACACACACACTGTGTATATATAGTTGGACAAAACGGAATGGACTGCATTTATATAGCACTTTTATCCAAAGCACTTTACAATTGTATGCCTCACATTCAGCCATTCACTCACACATTCACAATTCAGGGTTAAGTGACTCGCTCAAGGACACTTCGACACGCTGCCGGGAAGAGAGGGAATCGGACCGGGAATCTTCCGATTACCAGGCGACCGCTCTACCTCCTGAGCCACTGTTGCCCCCCCCCCCCCTATTTCTGAGCAGTGTAGACATGACCATGTTCACGTCTTAAACTCATACTGAGGCCTTAGTTGTGGTTTTAAATTGCATATCATCATTCATTTATTTATTGTCACACAGAGCAGAAGAATTTTACCAAAACAAACCAATAGTATCCAGCTGCAGAACGGCAGACCAGCAGACCCAAATTAATATATATTTTTTTAATAATCTTTTTGTTTTTAATCCCAATTTCTCATATTACATTCACCCTGAATGTTGACGTTATCCAGGTGAAAAATTAACTTCATAAATCATTTGATGTATAATTAAATCAAAGGAAATGCGTTTGGGTCTGAGAGTGTGGCTGGTCTGCCGTTCTGCAGCTGGATACTATTGGTTTGTTTTGGCAAAATTCTTCTGCTCTGTGTGACAATAAATAAATGAATGATGATATGCAATTTAAAACCAAAACTAAGGCCTCAGTATGAGTTTAAGACGTGAACATGGTCATGTTTGTTGAATAAAAAAAAATATATAAAGAAAAATAATAATATATATATATATATTTTTTTTTTTTTTTTTTTTGATCGGATCGGGAAATATCGGTATCGGTAGATACTCAAAATCACATGATCGGGATCGGATCGGGAGCAAAAAAACGTGATCCCTACTAATCCCTACATCCCTACTAATATGTCTTTACTACTATGCACTCAACACTCAAGTTTCAACACTTTGATGAACATTGTTACTCAGCTGATAGAATTTTACCCTTCCTGCTGACTTGCCGTACAGAACTTTAACAACCCTATCAAAACAGCAAAACAACAGGAAATAGGAGATTTGGGCCGATCCATAGATGTATGACTTGGCCATAATAAGGTCATTTATAGGCCTGATCAAGGACACTTCGATCAAGGACACTTCGACACGCTGCCGGGAAGAGAGGGAATCGGACCGGGAATCTTCCGATTACCAGGCGACCGCTCTACCTCCTGAGCCACTGTTGCCCCCCCCCCCCCCTATTTCTGAGCAGTGTAGACATCATATGGTCCAAAGTATCGTTATGGAAATGCTTTGTCTCGTTGTGTAGACCTGTGTGGGGAGGTCCAGCACAGGCAGTCTAGCCTCAAAGCACAGGCAGTCTAGCCTCAAAGCACAGGCAGTCTAGCCTCAAAGCAAAGGCAGTCTGGCCTCAAAGCAAAGGCAGTCTGGCCTCAAAGCAAAGGCAGTCTAGCCTCAAAGCACAGGCAGTCTGGCCTCAAAGCAAAGGCAGTCTGGCCTCAAAGCACAGGCAGTCTAGCCTCAAAGCACAGGCAGTCTAGCCTCAAAGCAAAGGCAGTCTGGCCTCAAAGCAAAGGCAGTCTGGCCTCAAAGCAAAGGCAGTCTGGCCTCAAAGCAAAGGCAGTCTGGCCTCAAAGCACAGGCAGTCTGGCCTCAAAGCAAAGGCAGTCTGGCCTCAAAGCACAGGCAGTCTGGCCTCAAAGCAAAGGCAGTCTGGCCTCAAAGCAAAGGCAGTCTGGCCTCAAAGCACAGGCAGTCTGGCCTCAAAGCAAAGGCAGTCTGGCCTCAAAGCAAAGGCAGTCTGGCCTCAAAGCAAAGGCAGTCTGGCCTCAAAGCACAGGCAGTCTGGCCTCAAAGCAAAGGCAGTAGGTGAACTAGTGGACTGTTAACGTTAGCTTCTAAATGAGGAGGAGGTCTGATTTGACGCAGTTTGGAGAAGAAGACGACTTATTGAAACTGTGTTTCTGCAGAGCTCATTACTCGTTCTAATACCTCACTTCTAAAAGCTACTTCTGTGTGTGTCTCTCTCTCTCTCTCTCTCTCTCTCTCTCTCATCCCAGGCGTGACGAAGACTCTTACCAGAAGTTCATTCCTTTCATTGGAGTAAGTTTTATTTATTTATTTTTCTCAAGATGCTGAATTTTATTGTTTGTCTCTGTTCCTGTAATGGGTGCCACGAACGTTGAGTCCAGGAAAAGGGGCTAGTTGAAATATGGCATATCATTAACTTAAAGAGAATCGGTTACAAGCCAAATTATATAAATTGAGAATCGGGGTTTCTTGTTGGAATTGGTTTTATGTTCAGTTCTGGCACCTTTTTCTGTCCCGAGCTGAGCAGGGGAAGGACACGTCGATATCAGGGAGGGACACGTCGATATGGAGCTGAGCAGAGGGAGGGACAGGTCTGAGCATGGAGGGACAGGTCTGAGCAGGGAGGGACAGGGAGGGACAGGTCTGAGCAGGGAGGGACAGGTCTGAGCAGGGAGGGACAGGTCTGAGCAGGGAGGGACAGGTCTGAGCAGGGAGGGACAGGTCTGAGCAGGGAGGGACAGGTCTGAGCAGAGAGGGACAGGGAGGGACAGGTCTGAGCAGGGAGGGACAGGTCTGAGCAGGGAGGGACAGGTCTGAGCAGGGAGGGACAGGTCTGAGCAGAGAGGGACAGGGAGGGACAGGTCTGAGCAGGGAGGGACAGGTCTGAGCAGGGAGGGACAGGGAGGGACAGGTCTGAGCAGGGAGGGACAGGTCTGAGCAGGGAGGGACAGGGAGGGACAGGTCTGAGCAGGGAGGGACAGGTCTGAGCAGGGAGGGACAGGTCTGAGCAGGGAGGGACAGGTCTGAGCAGGGAGGGACAGGGAGGGACAGGTCTGAGCAGGGAGGGACAGGGAGGGACAGGTCTGAGCAGGGAGGGACACGTCGACATCGAGTCGTCTTCCGCAGGGAACGCCGGCCAAACCGCGGTCTGAAGGATTCAGTCGCAACCAATGTTCCCCCTAAGGTGCGCCCGTGCGCGCGCGCGCACATGGCAAAACGCTCCCGCGCACATCTGAAATCTGTTGCGCACAGAAACGTTTGTGTAAAAATGTATGCATGTAGTTAAATTGACTGGCGCGTTGCACCGAATACTACGGTAACCTGTTGCGTGTGACGTTACCAAGAGAAGCCTCGCTTTCAGTGCTTTGTGGGCGTCGCTACTGCGCGCTCACACAGACACACACAACAGAGCAGGAAGCGGACAGATCCGACCAGCATCGCTGGCTCCTTGCAATGCAAACGCGAAAATGTACATTACAGATTAACTGCAGAGAAAATTCCCAATTTATCGTCCCGGGCGAGACTAATTGGAAGCGGAGTGCAATGCATGCAAAGCTTGACCATATGTTTCTGTGTCTAATAAAAGTGGTGGCGATCTCAAAGCTCACATGGACACAGAAAAACATTACAAACAAAGCAGTGCGAGGCGAGAGTTTGATCGCAAAGTTGACCGAATTGATTGAAGCATGCAGCTATACAGAGAGAAAGAAAATAATTGAAAACTATTTTGATGCCTCAAAATGATGTTTTGGTTATGATACAATCATTCTAAGGATTATGTGTGTAATAAATTTGTTTAGTACACTAATTGCAACAAATCTGAAACTGCATAGTGCACTTTTAAATTAGTATCTTTGTGAGGTTACTGTTTTATAATTTACATTACATTGAAAAGATACAAAGATATATTTTTTAAGCTGGATTTTCTAATACAGAAGAGGTATTATTTAGAACATTACTTCATATTTTTCTTGTTATTTATTTTGTCCAGTAAGACTTGAAAATGTTGTTATGTTGTTTGGAAACTGTAGATTGGATACTCAGGTACAAGTTAACATAAATGATATGATTATTGAAAGAGTTTATGAAAATAAATTCCTAGGTGTAATAATAGACCATAAAATCTGTTGGAAACCTCACATAAAACATGTCCAATCTAAACTCTCACGAAGCATTTCAGTTATGAGTAAATTAAAGCACATTCTGGATAGAAAATCACTCTACATTCTCTACTGTTCACTAGTTTTACCATATTTAAATTACTGTGCTGAAGTCTGGGGAAACAATTATAAGTCTACACTACAACCACTTTTTATACTCTAAAAAAGGGCCATAAGGATAGTTCACATTGCAGGTTATCGTGATCACACTAACATATTGTTTTTGGAGTCAAAGACATTGAAGTTAAATGATCTTGTGGAATTTAAAACGGCACAATTAATGTATAAAGCAAAAAGTCATGCACTTCCAAGAAACATTCAAGAATTGTTCTTTGATAGGGAGGGGGGTTATAATCTGAGGGGAGAACACAATTTAAAGGTGCTAAACGTACGCACTACCATGAGAAAACACTGCATCTCGATATGTGGAGTGAAACTGTGGAACAGTCTAAATGTGGTGCTAAAGCAATGTCCAAACAATTCACAATTCAAACTGATGTATAAGGAAATTATGTTCACAAGGTACAGGGATGAGGAAGGGACTTGATATTCACGGGTGTTTACATTTTTATTTTGTTTTCTATTTTATTTTATTTTATACATATATAGTTTTTGTTTTTTGTTTTGCATATATATATATATTTTTTTTTTCTTTTCTTTTTTATGTTTAAAATAGTACACTCATTTGAGTAGTGGAAAAGGGGTAGGATTAAATAAGTGTATACTTCTTCCTACAACTTTTCGAACATGCAGATTGAGTTGTTTTGCTTTTTGTTATTGTTTGTTGTATTCATTGCATGTTCGAAATAAAGACTTCAAATAAAAAATCAAATCAAAAATATATATTATTGTCATAGGTTGATTGTTATTTTCTTGAGATGTGTCAGATAGATTACTTTAGGCATAATACAGCATGTTGAGTAACTTTGGTTATAGAGAGATATTATTTTGTTATATAAAATAATATAAACAATAATTTTATATCCATACAGAGCAGGCATACTTTAAATATATTATAATGATAAGGCATCTTTGAGTAAACTTTGAGTATCATTAAGTATCTTGAGGCTGAAGGCAGTGTCCTCTTTAAAAAAAAATCACAATATGGTCACCCTTGAAGTCGCATGATAATTCACTTAATAAAATAATGACGAGTCAGCCTCCTAAAAAGACAAAAGTTAGTGACACGACTCACACCGCCGCCGCCAAAGTAAGGACTTTGCTCTGTATCGTCAATCAATGGTCAAATAAATATTTGATTAAGGAATATAATATGCCTTTTTGTATTATTTCTCGGTGTATCAGCAAAATGTGTATATTTTTATGTTAGACATTGAGGGAAATTAAGATTCTCAGATTTTTTACAAACCGCTGCTTATCAACTAACCGGTTAATCGGCAGGTGATGTATGTTGCTCAGTAGTTGCTGATGTCTGCTCAGGAGGTTTGAGTGTTTGCTCAGACCGGAAAAAAATTAGAGGGAACATTGGTCGCGACTGGCGATATTCTCAGAAACGCCACGTTGGAAAGGGCCTCGCTGGCTCATTCTAGGAGGAGCGACGTTTGCCTGAAAGACGAGTCGCCGTTTTGGCGCCAGTCCGGCTTATATATCATAAATTGATCCGGTGCGTTTTGAGTAATACATTTTTTTTTTTATAATTAAGCTCTTTTTGTAGTCTGCAGTTGATTTCTAAAAGACTACCCTACTGTTTGATTGCAGATATCTTGGTCGGATGAATGAATGATTGAATGAAAGATTTTAATTTTGGAACAAGTATAAAAACTAATATATCTGTTAATTTGACATATACACACGTATTTTTTTTTTATTTCTA
Organism: Notolepis coatsorum; assembly: GCF_963971535.1. Lineage (NCBI taxonomy): Eukaryota > Metazoa > Chordata > Actinopteri > Aulopiformes > Paralepididae > Notolepis > Notolepis coatsorum. The sequence goes on along the minus strand of NC_140168.1, from coordinate 176,343,986 downwards.
CCCCTTTATAACGATTCATCACAAATTATATAATTTTATTCTATGGTTAATTATATGTATAATTGTACTGGCTTTCGACAAACGAAAGCTGATTGTAATCAAATAACAGGTGATTACGGCCGCGGCCTGTGAGCTGTGGCATTGTGCCATATTCACACTGCGGCCATTCTGCCCTTATGTCAGGCTCGGGTTGGGTTCCCTTCCACCCTGTTCCCACCTGGGCGTGAATATGTGGTAATTGTGCCATATTGTTTGGCGTGACAAGTAAATAGACTGCATTTATATAGAGCTTTTATCCAAAGTGCTTTACAACTTGTAAACACCCATTCACTCACACATTCACACACCGATGGCCTGGTAAGTTCAAGTTCAAGTTTCAAGTTTTGTTTTATTTGTCACGTATAAGTTACATGAACATTACAGTGAAATGCTTGGTTCTGTATGAGCCCCTGAGAATGTGCTTCATACAGTAAAAAAAAAAGTAAAAGACGAATAAAGTTCCAACACTATACTAATGTACAATATACAACCTAAAGTACAATGAAGTAAAAATGCAGACAATGAGGTACAAAAATTAGGTATGGATGTAGTGCAAATATTTTTTTAATAAATAGATATATGGTGTAGTGTTAAAAGTGTCTAAAGTGAGTGTTTAGGTGAGTGTTTGTTTAAAGTAAGTGTGTGCATGTGGATGTGGATGCAATGTATGTAGATGGTTGAGTTAGTGTTGCATAGTCATTGAGCATCCTGATGGCCTGGGGATAGAAGCTCCTGAGTCTCTCTGTGCCGGTCATGAGACTCTGGTAGCGATTGCCGGGCCGGCAGTATAAGTATGGGTTCATCCCTAATCTGATGTAACATCTTCTAGGTGGTGAAGGTCGGCCTGATAGAATCTGGACCTTCCTCAGCAGGTGAGCTTTCTGAAAACATGTGTCACAAATGACTCTAAAACTGTGCAACAATTATACCTCATTGATTCAGTTTTTATAAAAGCTAATGGGTTCAGGTTTTAAATCAATGAATGACGGAATGTTTTTTCTTTTTTTTTAATGTGGTCATCAAGGAGATACAGAGGAGGGCGTGGCCGTGAGCCTGGCCGTCCCCTCTACGTCTCCCCCCTCTCACGGCTCCCCCACCGGGCTGAAGGAGGCGGCTACTCCCCCCTCCTCCCCCTCCTTGGGCAGTGTCCTCGCTGTACAGGGGTAAGGCTTGTCTGGACGTGTCCCTCTCACCACTCCTTCCTCTCTCCATCCTCCCTCTCTCCCGGTCCCCTCCTTCTTTTTCTTCCTCACCCGGTTCCTTCCTTCCTTCCTAACCTTCTTCCTTCCTTCATTACTCACTTCCTCCCTTCCTTCCTACCTTCCCTCTTTGCTTCCTTCATTCCTTCCTCAAGTTTCAAGTTTCTTTAATAGTTGTCATACAGAAGTACAGAATACTTTTATACAAAATGCTTCTTACTGTTACGCTCCAGAGACTGTGCTAGACAAGATAGTATGAAATAAAATAGTATAGCATGTAAAATAGAAGTACAAAAAGGTCACAGTGTTCAGTATAGACATATGTACAATGTTCGATGCAGAATAGAAGTAACTGAGTTACCATAAAATATACAATATTCTATGCAATGTACTAATATACAATACTATATAGTGCAGAGCAGAAATGGGATGAGGTACAATTTAGGTACAATTTACAGTAAGGTGTACGAGTTGTAGTGCAAATCCTTTACCAATAAATATAAAGTGTAAAGTGTGTTTAGGTGATCTAAAGTGTGTAGAGTGGGTGCTGCAGTGTGTTGTTTGTTTAAGTGAGTGTGGGTGTGTGTGCTGTGTGCATTTGATGGTTGTTGCATAGTGTTTATTGTTCGTTGAGCAGCCTTCCATCCTATTCTTACTTCCTTCATTCCACCCTCCCCCTTTATGGCCAGTATTTCTCAGGGTAACTGGTGTATTAAAAAGTCTTAAAGGGGAACTATTTTGCTATTCTTTTCACTATTTGGGCAATTTTACACAATTCCTGTGAGTCTATGGAACACATCTGTAAGGTTTTTTTCAATAAAATTCATTATGTATTTTTTTTTTATTATCTTTTTTCCGATTTTTCTCCCATCCCACTGTTAGTCGTTATGCCAATTCCCAACCCCCTTCCTGGTTGTTGCGCACTCCCCCCTACTGTTGGTCCGGGAGGCCGGAGACTGTCGCATGCTTTCCTCCGATGCATGTGCAGCCAGCCGGCAGCCAGCCTGGCAGTGCAGATTCTCACCGGGAGAGTGTAACGTGTGGAAGGTCACACTACCTCCCTCCAGATCCTACCCTCGCTGTGCAGGCACCCCGACCAAACTGTAGCGGTCGCTGTCCACAATGCCCAGGTGCCCAGGACCCACCCATCAGCTTTCCCACCCCTAACACTGCCAATTGTGTTAGTGTGAACGACCAGCCAAGCTGATAGCAACGCCGAGAGCTGGATTCGAACCCAGCGTCTCCAGCGTTGATGGCGAGCGCCTTGCCCACTACACCACCTAGCCGCCCTGTTATGTATTTTTAATCAAGTACTTTGGTGGACAACTTTCTGCCCTTCCAGATTCCAAGCTGTTTTTGGCTGGGCTCTGCCCGTACTCGCAATGCGCTTTGAGTGACAAGTCACCCACCTGCACTGGCAGATACCTTTGGGGGAGAGAGAGAGAGAGATAGAGAGGGAGAGAGAGAGACAGAGAGAGGGAGGGAGAGAGAGATAGAGAGGGAGAGAGACGGACTGGTCATTGTTTTTTTTTTAATCTTTTTCCCCCTCCATTTTCCTCAGATTTTTCTCCCATCCCAATGTTAGTCGTATGCCAATTCCCAGTCCCCTTCCTGGTCGCTGCGCACTTACCCCCCACAGTCAGATCATCTGGGAGAGTGGAGGCTATCACGTGCTTCCTCCGACACACGTCCAGCCAATCAACCGCTTCTTTTCACCTGGCAGCGCGGATCCTCCCTGAGAGGGCGTAGCGTGTGGAAGGATCACACTATCCCACTCAGGCCCTATCCGCGCTTAGCAGGCGCCCCGACCGAACTGTAGGAGTCGCTGTTTACAACGACCCGGACCCACCCCGCCAGCTTCTCCCACCCTCTAATACAGCCAATTGTATTAGTGTGAACGGCCAGCCAAGCTGGTGACAACCCCGGAGCTGTGAGCTGGATTCGAACAGCTCACAGCTCCGGGGTTGGTGACGAACGCAATCTCCGCTACGCCACCTAACCGCCCCCGGACTGGTCATTGTAAACTGCGACTCTACTGGTCGGTCGGGCGCCTGTTCAGCAGGGAGGGGATCTGGGAGAAATAGCCGGCGTGCCGTGAACCTCTGCATGCGTTACGTTCCCCCGGTGAAACTCCTCGCTGTCGGGTGAAAAGAAGCGGCTGGCGACTCCACATGTATCGGAGGAGGCATGTGGTAGTTCTACACCCTCCCCAGGCCGACAGTGGGGCAATCAGGGATGCAGTGGTGGGTGGACGGGGTACCACGCCGTCCTAGTAGTTCGCTGAGCAGAAGTATGCGCAATCGCGCACAGATGTGCGCGCGCGCACACACAAAAATGCATTCACAATTGTCACTGGACTCGTCGCGCCGTGCGCCAAGTACCCAGCGGCCGGCACTTATCTATCACCTAAACTTTGCATAATAATAGGATACCGATAGCATAACAAAGAACGAGAAGAGCCAAACCAAAATACAAGCCTGTACCAATTGGTGGGGGTTTGCTTGAGCTGTGGAACCTCTCACTATGTGACAATGGTCCCGACTGGAAGGATCAAGGATGAGGCATTAAGTTGTGCTTCAGAAGGAAACTGTCCTTCTGTAAACTAAGTTACATTGTTAATTTAGTTTGTATTTACTTTTCTAGTTTAAGTTCATTCAATTAAAGAAATTGTAACTACAATTACATTTAAAACATTGTTTGTTTTTCAACCATATCTGTTGACAATATAATTTCTTTATATATTGAAGGCTACATCCTGCTACCTTTTTCAGCTTCTCTATTTCAAGGCAATATTTACAAAAACTAAACTAAAACTAGTAATTTCCTATACAAACATGTTTCCTACTATTTATTCTGCATAATAATAATCTGTTCTGGGGAGCTCCAGTAGCTCACCGCATATCTCGGCGCTATTTCTGCGTCGGGGAAAACCGTGCTGCGTCACGGATCTGGTGGACTCCGAGTTCGATTCCCGGACCCGCCGTCATTTGTCAGAATGTCTTCCCCCGATCTATATCCCGTTTCACCCTGTATCTGTCGGTCATGCTTGACCAGAAAAGCGATAAACGCTAAAAAAGAAGGTTTAAAAAAAAATATAATAATAATCTGTTCTATGCGCGCGCGCGTGCACGTGGCGTCCGGGCAGTTCCAATATTACGACTGCACCACTGGGGGCAATGCGTGGGAATTGGCATAACAACTAAATTGGGATGGGTGAAAAATACAGAAAGCCCAAAAAATAAATAGAAAAAAAAAAATAAAAAAATCTCAATTTAAGGCCTTAAAGGTATACCAATACAGGGACAGCATTGGGTGTGGTTCCAGAGGTGGTGCTTGCACCCACTGCACCACCACCTCCAGACATTAGTTCCCACTTCCCAAAGTGTGTGGCGCGACCCCCTAGTGGGGCGCGGAGGTACTGCAGGTGGAGCATGGAAAAATGTACCCTACCAAAACTGATAAACACCAATGTCAACTAAAATGTATTGACTGTCATGTGTTATTCTTTATACAGAGCACATTCAGAAAGCCTAAATACGTTTGGCCACAAAAGGTGGGAAATTATTAGGCTAATTATTATTATTAATAAATCTTCTATTCTACTGTAGGCCTACAACTACATTTTTAATTAGGCCTAATTATTTCACAGTGGCACAGGATCTTTTGCCAAGCTTTCGTTCATTTTCAAATAAAACATAAATCTATAATTGTGTCTTTGTGTCTTGTTATGTTAATCTTGTCTTGTTAGTAGTAGAGGAAATGGCACGTTTTGTAGCCTAAAATGAATTCTAGCCTACATCTAGGTGGGGACCAGGTTAGATGGTTGAAAAAGTGTGGGAACCACTGCTCTAACCTATTGTTTAGCAAGCAGCCCCTTCAGAATATGAATGTAGCTTTCTACTGTATACATTATTATAATATGAATGTAACTTTCTACTGTATACATCAGGGCTATTCAACTGGCGGCCCACGGGCCAGATCCGGCCCGCGGGATGATTCTGACCGGCCCGCCAAAGATTACATGATAAAAAATAAAATAAAAAATAAATATATTTTTTAATATTTTTTATTTTTATTTTTTTTACTTTTTTATTTTCATGTCAACGTTAACACGCACAATTTAGCCAAAAGTCACGCGCGCTCGCATTCACTGGGGGCCTACAAATAAATTCTTTCATGGGGCCCAGAATCTGGAGCTACACCCCTGTGTGTATGTAGGCTAGGCCTGTCTGCCCCCCACCCCCCTGATGTTTGAGAGTTAAGAGTGGACAATAAGTGCTAATAAGATGCTGTGATTTGCTGTTGTTGCACAGACATGAAGCACTTTTTCATAAGCTCAGCTGCACTATAAATGTGTTTTTTTGTTCAAGTGTTGATGTTAGAATGTTCAGATGCACATCATGCACTTGTTTGTTTTTTATTTTATTTTTATATTGAAATGTTGAAGAGGAGATGTTGCAGTTGTTGCACAGTCATAAATGAAGCACTTTTTGCAGGAGATGTTGCAGATGTGGCACATAAATGAAGCACTTTTTTTGAAAAGTATACTACTTTTGCAATGTAGTTAAATAAAAGTTGTGAAAATGTGGTTGCGTGTTGTGTCAAGTGTACATATATTCATAGCACGTGGAGGCGCCGTGGCAGTCCGGCCCCTGGCCCCTTGGGTTTCTGACAATGTGGCCCCCTGAACAATTTAGTTGAATAGCCCTGGTATACATTGTATACATTATTATAATATGAATGTAACTTTCTACCGTATACATTTGAACCTGTTATACGTTAAGTTCAGGTGAATAACATTAGTTGTGTCTCTCATTCTGCTTTCCATTTCGATTCTCCTTCCCGTCTGTGGCCCCGTCCTCTCTCTGTCTCTCTCCAGGAGCCCCAGCATGTCTCACGGGGTGGACGCCATTGGCCTGCAGGTGGACTACTGGCTGGCCTCGCTGGCCGACAAGCGGCGGGACGGCGAGCGGCGCGACACGGGCTGCAAGAACACCCTGAAGAGCGCCTTCCGCTCGCTGCAGGTCAGCCGGCTGCCAGGCGAGGGCAGCAACGAGCCACAGGCCCAGGTCAGCACCATGGCAATGACCGTGGTCACCAAGGAGAAGAACAAGAAAGGTAGGGACGAGTGAAGGAGAGAGGGATGGTCGTTTTGAACCCTTGAGACGAAGAGTCATAGGCACTTCTGCAGTAAAATATTCCCATACGACCATCCGTTTCATGAAGGAGACATAGGTTATGAGAAAACATGGTTGTGTTTTTGTTATACTCAGAGTTTAAAGCTAGAGGGGGCAGTACAACAGTACAGTTCCTATCTACAACAGTACAGTACAGCGGTCGGTCGGGGCGCCTGTTCAGCAGGGAAATAGCACGAACCTCCGCACGCGTTACGTTCTCCCAGTGAAACTCCTCGCTGTCAGGGGAAAAGAAGCAGCTGGCGACTCCACATGTATCGGAGGAGGCATCTGATAGTCTACACCCTCCCCAGGCCGACAGTAGGGCATAACGACTAAATTGAGGATGGGAGAAAAGTGTAGAAAGGCACACAAAAAAAGCCTACCTTTCCACACTATCATTGATGTTGAAAAGAGTTGAAAGGACGAAAGAAGAAGAAAGATGACAATGGTTAAAGGTATAAAAATGATGTCGTTAAACGTTAATGGAATGAATAATAAGATAAAGAGGGGCAAAGTGATGTTGAAGTGTAAAAAAAGTGAGATGGAAGTGATTTTTCTGCAGGAGACACATTTGGTAGCACAGGATCATGAGAAACTGAAGAGTTTTGGATATGAAAATGCATACTATAGTTCCTTTAAACGGAACCTGAGGAGAGGAGTAATCACGTTAATCAAAAACAGTCAAATTTGAATTGATCAAGGAAGTAAGAGACAAGGAGGGAAGGTTTGTTCTGGTGAAGGGAAAAATGGAGGGTCAAATGATTACGTTAGTGAATGTTTATGCACCCCCAGAGAGTGAGAGGGATTTATATGAGACCATTTTTGATATGATAGTGATGGAACTAGAAGGGATATTGATATGCGCGGGAGATTTTAATGTAGTACTGAATCACGACCTAGACACCACGAGTACTAGAAAAGGACGGGCACCAATCAGTAGATATATGAATATTCAGATGACGGAAATGGGAATTACAGATGTTTGGAGGGGGATGCACGCCATGGACAGGGAATACACACATTACTCACACCCGCACGTGACATATGCGAGAATAGACTACTTTTTGATGACGACGGTAGACAGTTACAGGGTACGGGAGAGCAGAATAGGAGTAGCGGACATATCGGATCACAGTGCCATATATCTGACAGTAGATCTAGAAGGGAGACGGAGGAACACGATCTGGAGACTAAATGTAGGAATATTAAATAACAAGGGGGTGGTGAGTCAGATCAAGGAGGAGATAGCCAGGTATAAGGAAGAAAATGACAACGGGCGGTAGATCCGAACATTCTATGGGACACACTGAAGGTGGTGATAAGGGGGAAATTGATGGAGAAGACAGCAATGCTGAAGAAGGCCAGAACGGAGACATATCACAATCTGATAGGGAAGCTGAAGAAGCTAGAGGGGAGACACCAGATATCAAAAGAACAGGAAACGCTCGGAGAAATCAAAGAAGTAAAGGCCAGGATAAATAGGGAATTATTGACGGAAATAGAAAAGAAAGCGAGGTTCATGAAACAAACGTACTATGAAGGGGGACCAAAAGCGACCAGATTGTTGGCTAGGAGAATTAGGACGCAACAGAAGTTGAACACGATACACACAATAAGGGATATAAAGAATAATGAAATATTGAGAGACCCAGCTGAAATAGAGGACATTTAGAGAATACTATGAGAAACTATACACACAGCCAAAAGCAGCGGGAGAAGAGGAAATAGAAGCATATCTGGAGAAGCTAGAGTTACCATCGATAGGGAAAGAACAGAATGAAGAATTAAATAAAATAATTACGGAACGAGAACTGGAAGAGGCAATTAGTAGAGCTAAAAACAACAAGTCTCCGGGGAGCGACGGATTCCCATCGGAATTCTACAAGACATTTAGAACGGAATTAGCACCCATGTTAGGGGCGGCGTTCAGACACACGATGGAAGAGGGGAAAATGCCCCCCTCGTGGAAGGAAGCCATAATCACCACGATACCGAAGGAAGGGAAGGATAGAGAATTATGTAGTAGTTTCAGACCTGTGTCCATACTCAACGTGGATTACAAGATGTATACATCGATAATATCAAAGAGATTTGAGACGTTTATGCCAGACATTATAGATGAAGATCAAACTGGATTTATTAAAGGGAGACAGACACAGGACAACGTGAGAAAGACATTACACATAGTAGAGGAGATACAAAAACAAGGTGGTAGCGCGGTACTGATTAGCCTAAGATGCAGAAAAAGCATTCGACAGTGTGAGCTGGACATTTTTATATAAAACATTGATGAGGTTCGGACTGAACGGGAGGGCGATGAAGATGATCAAGGCGCTATATCAAGAACCGACAGCGAGGGTTAAGGTGAATGGCAGCTTGACGGATAGAATCAGATTAGAGAGGGCTACCAGACAGGGATGTTGTCTCTCACCGACGCTCTTCGCCATTTTCATAGAACCACTGGCACAACTGATCAGACAGACCGAGGACATTAAGGGAGTAAGGATAAAGGGAACGGAATATAAACTAGGCCTATTTGCGGACGACGTGATAGTATACATGAGGCAACCAGACAAGAGCTTCCCGGCACTGATGGATCTATTGAAGGAATATGGCCACTACTCAGGATACAAACTAAACGTGACAAAGACACAGACATTAGCATGGAACTATACCCCAACGACGGAAATTAGGGAACAGTACGGGATAAGATGGGACATGGACAAGATTAAATACTTAGGGGTGAACATCACGAGAGGGGTGGAGAAACTGTTTGAGGCGAACTATACACAGATAAATCAGAACATCAAGAGAGACTTAGAGAGATGGACAGTAATGCCCTTGGACTTCAATTCAAGAATAGAGGTCATTAAAATGAACATACTATCAAGGTTACTGTACCTATTCCAGTCACTACCGATACAAATACCACAGAATCAATTCAGGGAGTGGGACAGACTGATATCGAGGTTCATATGGGCGGGGAGATATAAAACACTACATATACCAAAGGAAGAGGGAGGGATGGCAGTACCCAGCCTACAAGATTATTACTATGCAGCACAACTGAGAGCAGTGACGTGCTGGTGTAACGACAGATATGAGGCCAGATGGAAAGACATTGAAAAAGAAGGGGAGGGATACAAGGTACAAGCTCTGGTGGGAGATAGGGAACTATTTAAAGAAAAAGAGGGACTATTAGATCCAATCACCAAATGCACCTTGACCATATGGAACAGAGTAGTAAAAACACACAAATTGGAGAAGCAGTCAGGGGTTCTGAGATGGGTAGCACATGACAAGATATTCAAACCAGGGAGGTTAGACCATGGATTCAGAAGGTGGGAGAGGGGGGGGGGGGGGGGGGCAACAGCGATATGCAAAATGATAGAGAAGGGGGAAATGCAGACACTACAAAAATTAAAGGAGAAATTTGGACTAGAAAACAGAGACCACTTCAGATATCTACAGGTTAGAGACTACTACAACAAAGAAATAAGGGGGGCCAAAGACGAAGAACAGAATGGAATAATAAAGATGATAGTATGGGCATACGAAGGGGGGCAAGGAAGAGTAATATCAGCAATATACCGGGCTATAATGAACAGCAAGGGACACACGACCGATTACATAAGGGAGAAATGGGAGAGAGAGCTAGAGATAGAAATAACAGGGAAGGAATGGGGGAACATATGCGAGGTGCAACATTCAACAACAGGATCGAGGATATGGAAAGAGTTTGGATGGAAAAACATAATCAGATTCTTTATAACCACAGAGCTGAAGGGAAAATATGCACCAACACAAAGAGCATGCTGGAGGATGTGTGGGAAGGAGGGGGCAAATCACACGCACATATTCTGGGGATGTCAGAAGCTGAAGGGGTATTGGGAGGAGATAGGGGAGGCAATGATCAGAATATTAGGATACGGGTTACCACAAACAGGACTGGTGCTTTACTTAGGAGACCTGACACACGAGGGAATACAAGGGGGGGACAAATATTTAATAAAGATAATGTTGATAGCGGCCAGAAAAGCAATAACGAGACTGTGGTACAAGGAAGACCCACCGACAATAGCACAATGGGTAGGAATAGTGGAAGAGATACAGGATATGGAGAGGATAACACACATGCTGAGGTTACAGGAAGAGAAATTTGGAGAAAGATGGGGAAAGTGGGAGGATTACAAGGGGAACGAAAACGACATCACAGAGGAAGAACCAAATACAACACAAGAAGGCGAAGGGTAAAGGAGGAAAGAGGTTCAAAGAGGGTCTCTGAACCCATGTCACACACTTAATGTTTTCTAATTTTATTTTTGTTTAAGGTATGACAACTGTTTTATGTTTTTTATAAGCTTAAGTCAGTATTTTTTTTCTTCGTCTTTTGGGTATTAAATGTTTTCTTTATTATTTATGTCTGTTTAATAGTGTTGTTGAGGTTATTGTATATGTCGTGCTGTTTGTCTATAAATGTTTAATAAAAAAATTAAAGTTTAAAAAAAAAAATTAAAAAAAATAGTTGAAAGTATGCTCCATGAAAGTTCAAAGTCGCTAGGCATAGGTAATTTACCCTCGTGGAAATCACTGTATTATTTATTTCCGCTAAAGTCAGTGTTTTACTACAAGCTATTCAGATTCACACAGCAACTGGCAGTTATTAACAACAAGTGCACTCAACTGAATGCGGAAGTTTGACGTGCAGCACTTCTAGTTGTAGCGAGAAGTAGTGTTTTCAGAAGGCTGAGTTACATTATACCTAGCAACCTTCAAACAACCTTCAAATCTCATGGAGTATTTTCCACCCCTTTTCAACAACAATGACACTGCGAATGGCGTTTAGTAAGGTCAGCTGATATCAGCTAAAACACACAGTGTACTGTACACCTACCAACACAACATTTGTTAAAGGGGGTTCTGTATCGTTAGTGGCTTAGCTTGGCATCGCTACTGCACTATCTCGCGTACGTGCACGCGTACTGAATAAACCACAAATGTACCTCTAATACCAGTATTAGTCTGACCACACCCCTCATCAGCTTACCTTCATAAGCAGGTGTGTGGTCACCTGCTCTCCTCCTTCTCGCTTTCACCACAAGGAAGAGGTGCCTCGGTAGATCCCCACACTTGACACCATGATGGAAGAAATTGGATTAGGAACAGCTTGGGAAACAAGGATACGTTGACATCATATCTTTATTTTCTCTCTCACTATTTTCGAGAAAATACGGCGATATTGTCTTCGTACTGGAGTGTCTAGAAGATGATGATCATTCTACAAACCCTCCACCGGTTTTCGTATTGGGAGCACGCCGCTGCATGCTTCTCAACTGCAGTTCCTTGCTGTGTTTGTTGGGGTGAAACCTGTCAGGCCACAGCTGAACTGTCGGACATGCCGCTGTTGTGAGGAGCGGTGCGTTCCAGGTTGGGTGAGTAAGTGTTTGCTGGCGGGCTCCACTTGTCTGTTAGTGCTATGGGGGCTACTTGACAAAGTTTATGGAAACCGGCCCCAGGCTAGGGTCCTTTGTTTAGCCGTCTAGGCGACAGAAGGCCTTGGTCTGGCGACCATTATAGTTTTAACTAGTGGGCCGCGACCATTGACACTGGTGATCCCTGTGTGTTCTGGACGAGTGGATTCTCTCTGTCACCGTGTTAAGACCCCATCTTTCATATCCAAATGAGAGTATTCCTTCACGAGGGGATATGTGCATGTAATGTGCGATAGCGGCAGATTCATGTTCAAAGTCAGCTATACAGGCCAGTTGGTACTGTGCTGATTCCGCCGGACGTGGTAATGTCACCGTTGTGAAGCGGTGTTGACGTCTTGTTTTCTCTTTTCTCTTAAAAAGTGAGGAGGGTTCAGAACGGCGGCCTGTCTGGGTGAGTGTTATGTCATTGTTTACATGTTCATAGCTTACGGTTAGCCGGTCGGTGGCCTGGCGCGGGGTAGCTTGGCTTCTCGCGCGCCGCCGGGAGCTCGCTCCTGATCGCGTGCGTCGTTAGATCGGCGTCTCGCGAGCGGAAGCAATAGCACCCGAACGGTTGGAGCAGCCGTTAGCTTGATGCTATTCTGTTGAACGTGCTTTGATTTTAACATGTTTTACACTCTTGACCACGACGTCATCCTTGACAGGGGATGTTCGTCGACCCTGCCTGAGCCTAGACGGGGATTGCGTCAACAAAGAGGACTGTAGCGACTGGTGGAGCGGCGACGCTGCCCGGATCGAACAACACAGGACGGCTGTGTTCTACGGTATCTTGTGACTGCACTTCGCTGATCTGCGTTCCGGGTAGGTACGGGGTTGGCCAGACCTCATAACACGTCTTCTGGTTTTACCTTGCTAAATGTATTGTGAATAACGGTGTTTTTTTCCCAAAACGTGTGTTGTTGCAATGCATTTGGGTTACGTTGCGGGTTGTGTGTGAGCTGTTTTTGTCACTGGCAGTTAGCTTCTCCGTGCAGATCGTGATGTATTGATCTGGTTGTTGTGTGAGAAACATCATGGTGTTTATGTGTACCGTGTACTCACTACTAAGGCAACTAACCTATGAAGCTATGCTTGGTGACGAGTGAGTAAAAGAATGTTCTTTCTCAGACTGTAATGACAATGAACAGTGAGTTCACACATTAACAGGTTTTCCTGTTTTAACTGGCCGTATTGAGGGTAAAATAGGAGGATTGTGTTTCCCCCCCCGGTTCCCTGGGGACTTTATCACCTCCTATCAGACATGTTGTGCATTAATTGTGTCTTTTGTGTGGTAGGGATACGATGTAACTCTCAGCTTGATTGCTGAGGTTGTGCTAAATCTGCTGGAGAAACTTATTTCCTAAAGGGAAATTGGTTTGGTTGCTGTCATGTGTGCTTAGCAAGGCCTGTGGTCGATACTAATCAAGAATGATGTATTCTCTCATTGTGAAAAGAACGGCGTTCCTCTGTTGAGTGTTTTTGCCATTTTTTGTAGGTGATGATGGGTTGTGTGTGTCATGTGACCTACAACTGGGTTGTACTGGCCACAGAAGCACATGTGTATGTTGGACCGGGGTTCTTAGAGCCCTCTCTATTCTGTGTTTTTCCTTAGTAAAAATCAGATGGCAGGTTAGCTCGTGCGCTGTGTGGAGCTGTGAAACGCTTCATAGAGCTGACTATGACTGTGTCATATTCTCTTTTTGTCGTTACGTCGTATCATGGGTGTGGGGTCGTAAAGGGGTGAACTAGTAACCTTTCCTCTCCCCATTGTTCTGTCGGTCAGGGGTACACCCCCTGTCCTTCAAGGTTCCCGTCACGTGGCGGTTCGGCACGTTACGGGGGGGGGGGGGGGGGGGGGAGGGAGTTCCTGGTCCCACGGCCTGGTATATTGGGCGTGTGCACCGCAGGAATTCCCCCGCCATAGAGTACGTCACCGTGCGCGTCTCTGTTGGTAGGACTTCCGTGTGCTGTTCAGGTCCATGTGATGGATCTGTTTTCAGGGGGGGTGGTCAGGGCTCCTCCTCACCAAGCGCCTACTCAGGCCTTCTGTGAGTTCGGACTCCTTCTTCCATGTGAGGAAGCCTCCATCAGAGTACAGAGCCTTCCTCCTCAGATTGTCAAAGTGAGTGGACCCTCTAGAAGGGTCCTTTTTCTATTGTATGTATATTCGATTCAATTCGTTTATTGAGTGTGTATGGGTTCGGTGCCTCTTCCCCGGAGGCCCTAAAACCAGTTTTTTACATGGCTCAAGGTGCAATATATTCTTTTCAATCTGTACAGCTCGCGTGGGAAGTCTCTCTGGGGATCCCCGTCTCTTTCCTATGGGAGGGTGGTGGGATGTAAAAATGTGAACATTTTTTACCCCGGCTGTGTAGACTGGGATACATACTGTTGATGCTTCCTTCTTTCTATTCCAGAAGTGTTGGAGTTAGGGAGTGTCACACCCCTCTTGTCGTTCCCCTGGGCGCCTTGGGGATTCAATGACAGGTCTAAATAGCCTGTTCATTGATGGGGGTGTGTCCCGACGCACGTATAGTGCTAGCTCGCTGTAAACAGGCGATTGACTGGCACGCCTTGGTTGCTTGTGGTTGAAACAGCGTTTTTATAAAGCAACTGAGATGGGGGTTTTTCCTCTTCCGGCGACCACATCCCATGACCTGGGTGGGTTGTCGACGGATTCTCGTTCATGTCTGGGGGATGATGACGGGATGGATCTGAACATATGTAGTGGGGTCTCACGCCCTTGGGGTGGGCCACCGGGCGCGGTTCGTCCGAACGTCTGGGTGGCGCCTTCTTTTCATGTTAAGATCAACACGCATATCTGCCCTTCTCCTGGAGTAGGCATGTCGGCGTGGTTAGGGCACGGGACTGGTTCTGGTCACGCTGGTCCAGATCAGTTGAACCCGTTGTCCGCCGGGGATGCAGATCTGCTGTTCTGGTACCCTGAGGGACTTGGGCTTTTTTCAGGGGGAAAAATGCCAGGTCGGTCTGGGTGTCACAGGGTTAAGCGCTATGGAGACCCTGGTTGGGTATGTTTTTACTCAGCACTGTCGTCATGGCTTACAGCCATGCCATTCTGTACGCGCTCGATCTCGTCGGATCTCGGCCGCTACACAGGTTGGTCCTGGTTAGTACTTGGTTGGGAGACCGCCGGGGAATACCAGGTACGGTGTGCTTAGGGGCTGGTTCTCCATTATTTTTCGCTCCTCTCTCACGCATGGCGAAGAGGGGCCTGTGGGGGTGGTTTTTTGACCTCCTCTGGTGACCCTGTGCTTCCCGTACCGCCAGGCCCGGTCCGAAGTGATGTTTGCGACCCGTAGGCCTGGGTTAACCCTTTTTGGAAACTGAAACACTTGTACTGCGGTATAGCCGGTGTATACCCGCAGGTGTGTTTTGGAGTTTTTTCTTGAGGGGTTATAGGAACAACCACCGCATTGGGTAACACCGAGGTGGTTGATTCCCTGGTGTGTTGGAGCAGTGTCAACTCCCGGGTTCACCGTTTGAGGGTGCCCCTGCACGTTCATGACGTCTGCCAATCGTGTCAGCCTTCTCTGCCTCGACCCCTCTGGGTGGGGGTTGTTAAATGGAGGCTTGGTCATGCAACACCGCCAGCTTACGCTCCTTCCGCCGGGGCGGCTGTGTTCAGCTGTCCCCTCTGGCGCCTGTCTCGTCCGCAGTCTCCAGGCTAGGGTTAACAGCCTGTTGCCTGGTTTTTCCCCGGTGCGCTGCCTGCTTCCGTTGGTTAACCTTTTTGTGTGCTTACGGCCATGCTGACTGCCTATTCTGCAGGGTCAGTGTGCCAGGCGGTGTGCTATTGGGGGGACGGGGCCCGCTCGGCTTACGGCCATACCGACCTGAACACGCCCGATCTCGTCCGATCTCGGAAGCTGGGCAGGTTCTGGCCTGGTTGGTTCCGCCTGGGAATACCAGGTGCAGTAACTGAGGGGCCTTTGTCCGAATACGCTGGCGATGTGGGGGGCGGGGCACTACGTGCCCACCTGGTGGGGTCTTGATGCTGGCATCATGGACTTCTCCGGGCCCCCATTCTAGGGAGTCCAGTCCTTTTGGTGGGTCTGGGTCTTCCTTCGTGCTCCGCTGCTACGGCCTTGCCACGGGGTTGGGTTTGCCCTTGACCCCGTGATTCTGGGGGCAGTAACGAGGTTGTTCCTCCGTTCGTTCCCGGGTGGCATGCGGGTTGTGCGTGTGTGTAGTCGTGGGGTCGAGCCACGGTCTGCTCACCCTGTGCGTTGAGTTGCTTGAGTGCCTCTTCGCACGGTCGGGTCCGTCGCCCTCCCGTGACGTCCCTAATAGGGGGGCTACCCTCCATTAGGGGGGGTCGGGGGGGCTCGGCCCTCCCTGTTCTGATGGTTTTGGGGGGCTGTCAGCGGGGTGTATTTGTCAGCCAAGTGGCTCCGCTTGGCCTCCCTTGTGCAGTAGCGATGCCAAGCTAAGCCACTAACGATACAGAACGTTAGGTTATGACTATAACCAAGTTCTGTTAGTTAGGGGCGATGCTTGGCATCGGACGGCCGCTGCAGCCCTTGTCCTCACCTTGTGGTGAAAGCTTGGGAAGGAGGAGAGCAGGTGACCACACACCTGCTTATGAAGGTAAGCTGATGAGGGGTGTGGTCAGACTAATACTGGTATTAGAGGTACATTTGTGGTTTATTCAGTACGCGTGCACGTACGCGAGATAGTGCAGTAGCGATGCCAAGCATCGCCCCTAACTAACAGAACTTGGTTATAGTCATAACCTAACGTTAATATGGGTCGATAGTATTTGCAAGTAATGGACCTATCTCAAAATCTGCCCTCTTTTCTTGATCCTCCAATCACAACTGTCGCTTGCCTCGGACAAACAAAGTTCCCCGCTTGTCCGAGGCAAGAGACCGTTGTGATTGGAGGATCAAGAAAAGAGGGCGGGTTTGAGATGGGTAATTTCTCACGGTTTGTTTTATACTGATTGGAGTAGCAGGTGGGCAGGGTTTACCTGAATGAATGAATGAATGAAAACTTTATTTAACAGATTGCAGAATGGGTACAATACAGTACCTCTCAATACATACAATTGTTAAGGGCTGCGGTTACATTATAGCCAGAACGATTCGTTTCATTTCGCTTTTCAGAACGCTGCGTATTGGCAGGCAAGTTAGACGTCGTTTTGTCTCGTGAGCACCGAGTGATGTATTTTTTTTTTATCCACTTTTTCTCCCATTTTCTATATTTTTCTCCCATCCCAATTTCGTATCATCCAATTCAACCCTCCCCTGTCACGAACGCTGTTTCTTGCCTCCCACAAGCCGGCTGCAATGTGGACTAAGTCATACATAGCA
This sequence comes from Notolepis coatsorum, assembly GCF_963971535.1. Lineage (NCBI taxonomy): Eukaryota > Metazoa > Chordata > Actinopteri > Aulopiformes > Paralepididae > Notolepis > Notolepis coatsorum. Next base: position 176,326,767 of record NC_140168.1, on the reverse strand, counting down.
CAAGTCCCCTCCGGTACTTGAGGTAACAGCAGTCGCATCTTTTCACCTGCGCAGCTCGATCTCTCAGTGGCGAGGAGTAACGCGTGGGAGGCTCACGCTGCCCCCGACACTTCCTGATTCTACTGCGCAGGCGCACCAACCGACCTGTAGGAGTCGCTGTCCACAACGCCCGATCCCCACCCATCAGTTTCCCACCCCCTAATACGGCCAATGTGTATTAGTATGGACGACCAGCTAAACTGAAAGCAAATGTGGAGCGCTGGGCTCGAACAGGCAAGCCCAGCGTCTCCAGATTTCGTGGCGAGCGCCTTGCCCACTACGCCACATAGCCGCCCGAGCACCGAGTGATGTATATACATTTAGTACAATGCCAAAGCAGTAGGTGGCGATGTAGTTCAACCATGAAGGCCATTTTCAACCAATCAGAAAGGTTGAACGCGTCACTACACTTCCTGCTAAAAAACAACAAAGCCACCAGCTTTAACACTTTAATCGCCATGGGTAATTTTTTTACCATTAATTTAATTTAATTTACCATCCCTCGTCAGCTCTATTTGTCTATGGAGAAGTTCCCCTTCTTTGCAGGGCTATAACTTTTTAAATTCTATTGCTACATTGCCATTATTATGGCCCATTCAATGTCCTATATGTATTGTTCAGGGTGTAGCAACGTTAAACTTTTTCATTCACATATTCATACTAAAATATGGTCTAAAGTATAAGTATGTTTTTATCGTTTTCTGCAGCTTTCTTCAGAACGTGATTTATAGCCCTAAATGCATTATATTGATGATGAAATACAGTTTGGTAGCGATCGGCGCGAGATGAAAAATTTCAACTGGACGTACTTCTAGAATGATCTACGTATGATCTGATGATGACCGGATGGGCGGGGGATCGTTTATAATTCCGTGGGCAGCGTTAGATGATTCATCCAGAGTGGGTCATATGTTCATCATAGCAGTTTATATGGAATAAGTTAGAAAATAACGCTGAATCTTACCATATGTTCCTCGCGCCGTTGGACGATCAACGTGGAGTAGACCGTTTTCGATTATGGGATGTTGATCCTGATGAACCATTTCCAGGTTGTATAATACTATATACGTCCAAATAACGTTGTTTATTGAGTTAGGGCGAGCGATTGATCATCCAGTGTGTTGAGATGGAGTCCGGCTACCGATCGCGAGTGCCCGGAGCACATATGGATGGGCACTTCCTGTTTGGCGCGCCCCTCCCTCTTGGACGATCTGCCGATCGGCCACCAGATGGCGCTCTCGAACCGCTAGAGAGTTGAGAGGAGATCACCAGTGTGTCTCAGGGCTCCGGAAAGGAAATATGATTTCGATGACAGATTTTTGAAATATTGACATCAAAGACGAGTTACGGCGTCTTCGGCAGAATGAGCATGGCTCCGAATGACGTGAAAACTCGTCCGCGGCGATCATAGTGTTAAATACCTCGCATGAGCCATTTAGCAACATAGCATTTATTTTTCAGCAAGAAACAAAGTGCAATAAACAAAAACGGATATATTCACTGTGTGTTCTGCCTCATTTGTTGATGAAAACAAAACCAACATCAACACAATTTACCACCAAGAGCGGAGAGTTTAGTCTCACAAAAAGATTGCAGATTTTGTTAGCTTACGTGCTAACGTGATTGGGTTATGCCATTATAATAGTATAGCATTGTGGCTATCGTACATTAACCTAGTAACGTTAATGCTAGTAGAATGAATGGATGAAAACGTTATTTAACAGATTGCAGAATGGGTACAATACAATACGGCTCAATACAAACAATTGTTAAGGGGATGCAGACTGTTGTAGTTTGGACTTGGTTCCTTATAACAATAACTTGACAACACATGAGTTTAGTTTAGCCGCAGCTACAGGCAATCTGAGGAGGATGCAGCTGATATCCTGTATAGCCTCCCCATATGGCCGGTTGGTGTCGGGAGACAGCTAATTATATTAATTATAGCGCGATATTGCAAGTGACTCCCAGAAATTCTTCTGATGTTTGGACTAATGGACGGAGTCGAGGTCCAGCCAGGGGAGAATTTGGCATTGGTGTCTACTAGTGCGCGTGGGCATGAACGGCTCAGTTTCTGACTCGCGCAAATTACATCGCACTGTTGTTGGGGAGTTTTCAAAACGAAAACACTCTTTGAGCGTTGCCGCTAGGAAAACGCGTTTTCCTGCCAAAACGGCGTTTCCTTTTAACTTGGACATGCAAAAGTAATCATTTGAAAATACAACGTTGCTGTTTTCCCCCAGTGTAACCAAGGCCTCCGAAAGGGTCTGGGAACTTGTCAGTCAGAGAAAAGTACACTAAATTGGCTTTCAAATAGTGTTCACATACTGGTACTCGCTGTGGCAAGCCAGGTAGAACCAACAGGTTGAAAATGCTAAGAATCACTGAAAATGCTTCTCTTCTTATCCGATGATGTAAATTGGTATAATTTCACAAACTGAAGATTGTTGCTGTAAATTGTCTTTTTTTGTTTGTTATCCCATTCCCACTGTATCCAATCAGGAGCGAGAACTCCACACCAGTGATGGGCAAGCTACTTGGAAAATGTAGCAAGCTACACTACAAGTTACTCTCGATTAAATATAGCTCAACTACAATGGAAGCTATCCCCAGATAAATGTAGCAAGCTACACTACAAGAACATGGCAAAAATAGCTAGCTACATCGGCACTACTTTTTTTTTTTTTTTTTTACTTAGTGATCAAGTTTCCACCAAACAAATAGGCAGGCAAAAAAAATTCTCAGTTTGATTGTTTATTATAAAACTGAAACAAACCCTCTGTCTGGCTTTTTGTGTCATCCTTTTAACATGAACTTGTATTATGTACAAAATCCAGGAAGGCAAGATTAGCTGGGTGCAGCCTCTACAAAAGAAAAGAAAGAGACCATTTGGTTTTATCAGTTTTTATAGTATAGTTTGTTTATTACTTTTGATGCAGTAATGGTCTTTTTCTTTTCTATTCTATCTTTATGTATTATTTATCCCTAAACTCTGCATCTTCTGAAACCTGCCCACTTTATCAACCAAAAACACACTTCTTCAATATCTGAATTGTAACTGTTTTACTTCATTTTACTAGTATTATGCTACCATGTATAATATACTACTACCAACTATGCTAATATGTCTATACTACTACAGTATGTACTCAGAGTATAACACTCAAGCTTGACACTGACAAACAATACTACTTATCCTTGGCTGCTAGATATGTACCACTCCTGCTGACTTGTTGTACACAATTTGTAAGTTGCTTTGAATGAAAGTGTCAGCTAAATGACCAAATGTATTTAAATATGTAACTCACAAAACATTCCATGGCCCCAAAATCATGTGGGGACCCCCCCTGGGGGTCATGTCCCACAGGTTGAGAACCACTGCTCTAAGTGATCTTTTCCCTCTTTTTTTCTTTTCTCCACCCCCATAATATTGTTCATTTTCTGCCTACAGTGAAACATCATCATGATAGCAGCTATCTGTTAGTTAAAGCTGTTGACAAAAAGTGTACTGACTTGTGTGCTGTTTGGGAACAGTTGATTTTCATCAGCTCACCTGAATGTGTTCTCAAGTTAGTGCTGGACGTGTGGGAAGTTGAGAGCAGCATATGTTTTAGCCGTTTTTTCAGTCAAACTCATAAATGTGTCCCAGATAGGGCCATGGAGAGGCATTGTTGTTATTGACATCATCATCTTCATCAATGCCATCGAACCCCTCTGCCATTTCACGCGGACTGGTTCATGTAATCCGTTAAATTGCATTCATTCATTCAGTAAGTTTCAAGTTCAAGTTTCTTTAATAGTTGTCATACAGAAGTACAGAATACTTTCATACAAAATGCTTCTTACTGTTACGCTCCAGAGACTGTGCTAGACAAGATAGTATCAAATAACATAGTATAGCATGTAATTTAGAAGAAGAAAATGAGGTCACAGTGTTCGGTATAGACATATGTACAATGTTCTGAGTTACCATATAATATACAATACTATGCAGTGTACTAATGTACAGTACTATATAGTGCAAAGCAGAAATGGGATGAGGTACAATTTAGGTACAATTTACAGTAAGGTGTACGAGTTGTAGTGCAATCCTTCATCAATAAATATAAAGTGTGGGGAGTGGGTGCTACAGTGTGTTTGTTTAAAGTGGGTGTGTGCTATAAAGTGTGTGGAGTGGGTGCTACAGTGTGTTTGTTTAAAGTGAGTGTGTGCGTGTGGATGTGTGTGCTATGTGCGTTTGGTGGTTGTTGTTGTGTAGTGTTCATTGTTCGTTTAGCAGCCTGATGGCCTGGGGATAGAAGCTTCTTCTGAGTCTTTCTGTGCTCGCCTTGAGACTCCGGTATCGCTTGCCTGACCGCAGCAGTTCAAAGAGGCAGTTGTTCGGGTGACTGGAGTCTTTAATGATTCTCTTAGCCTTGCCCTTGCAACGCTTGTTGTAAATGTTCTGGAGGGTGGGGAGCCCCCCTCCAATTGTGCGTTCGGCTGAACGTGTCACTCTTTGTAGTCTGCTTCGGTCTTGTGCAGTGCTATTCCCAAACCAGGAGGTGATGTTGCCGGTCAAGATGCTCTCTATTGTACATGAGTAGAAGTTCTTAAGGATCTTCTGACTGACTTGGAACTTCCTTAGGCGCCTGAGGAAGTAGAGGCGTTGTCGTGCCTTCTTCACAACACTGTCAATGTGTGTGGTCCATGTCAAGTCCTCGGATATGTAGGCTCCGAGGTACTTAAAGCTGTTGACTCTCTCAACCGGTGCCCCGTCGATGCTGAGGGGGCTGTAGTCCTTGACCCCCGACCTCCTGAAGTCCACAATCATCTCCTTTTTTTTGCTGACGTTCAGGGAGAGGCTGTTTTCCTGGCACCATCCCGCCAGGACCTTGACCTCTTCCAGGTAGGCCCTCTCGTCGTTGGCAGAGATCAGGCCCACCACCACTGTGTCGTCAGCAAATTTGATGATTGTATTGCTACTCCGCTGAGCCACACAGTCGTGTGTGTACAGGGAGTAGAGGAGGGGACTCAGAACACAGCCCTGGGGGGCCCCTATGTTGAGGGTGATGGATGAGGAGGTGCAGTTGCCTGCTCTCACCACCTGGGGTCTGCCAGTCAGGAAGTCCAAGACCCACTGGCAGAGGTCATAGTTCAAGCCCAGGTCCCTGAGCTTGGCTATGAGTATGGAGGGGACTATGGTATTGAATGCCGAGCTGTAGTCGATGAATAGCATTCTCACATAGTTCCCCTGCCTCTTGTCCAGGTGTGATGCTGCTGTGTGCAGCACATGGGCTATGGCGTCCTCCGTGGACCTGTTGGGGCGGTATGCAAATTGCAGGGGGTCCATGTTGATGGGGAGGGAGGAGCAGATGTAGCCCTTTACTAGCTTCTCAAAGCACTTCATGGCTATGGAGGTGAGAGCTACAGGGCGGTAGTCGTTGAGGCAAGCAGGCTTGGATTTTTTGGGTACAGGGATAATAGTGGACTTCTTCAGGCAGGTGGGGATGACCGCCTGTTCTAAGGACAGGTTAAATATGTCAGTGAATACGTACGTCTGTGTTTTGATTTTCACTTCCTGGTTTGCGGAGCTGGAGTCCCACCCTATCCTGCCTCTGATTGGCCTCCCCGTAATGTTTTGGCCTAACCATACCCAATCGTGAGTCGTCATACTCATATCTAAACCAACCAACCAAACATAGTGGGTTTTTTTCTACAGGGATTTTTTCTTTCTCCTCACAAATCTTTATAGTCTAGACTGTTTCTCCCGACAGTAGCGTTGTAGCGTTTCTATCAGCCTCGCCACGGGTCGGGTGTGACGGCAAGGTAGGTCGGCCATCCTGGGTATACTGGGCTGTGCTCGCCACTGGTGGTCTGGTCGAGTCCGCTGGAAGCGACGTACTGCTTCTCTTCCGTTCAGTATCCAATAGCGACGTCGGATCTCAGCGAAGAATCTCTCTGCCCCAGCGTGGTGCACATCCTCGTCGTATTTCTTTATGATGAGCTCAGTGACCTTGTGTCGGCTGTTGAGGACTATAGGAAACTTGACGTCATCCGTTAAGTCCGGGGCCCGTCTCAGACGACCACCCACCCTGATGAGGCCATGGGTGTCGCGCTCGGGGGCCAAGTGGAGCAGTCTGCTGTCTGACGGGATTGGCTTTGTTCCCTGCAGGCAGTCTAGCTCGTCGGGGAACGAGTCTCTTTGGGCTCGCTGTAGCAGAAGGAGTTCTGCCTCTTCGTAGTTAGCTGCGTTAATGTCGGTAGTGGGGGGAACCTCAGGGTGGTGCCACAGGAATGTCTTTAGCTGCGCACTCTCAAAGGTGAGGCAGTCGTCTATGTTAGGGTCAGTGGGGACTGGGGTGTGCGTCAACCCACAGAACATAGATTTCTTGATCTCTGCCTCCTCTTGACTAGCCTCCCAAGGGTTGGGGGTAGGCCACTCTTCCTCCGGGAGCTTGAGGAACTCAGGACCGTCACTGTAGATATTGTGACGTGTGAGGTCATCTAGGGACATCCCCCGTGTGATGACATCGGCTGGGTTCTGTTTCGTGTCCACGTACCACCAGCACGCTGATCCTACTAGGTCTTGGATCTCTGTGATTCTGACTCCCACGAAGACCTTGTATCTACAAGAATCGGACTGGATCCATGTGAGTACGGTCATGGAGTCTGACCACAAGATTGTTCTTTGCACCGGGATGGTGAGTTCACGTTGGATTAACGTGGCGAGTTGCGCGCCTACCAGAGCTGCGCAGAGCTCTAGACGCGGGATCGATTGTTGCTTGCGGGGGGCTATCCTTGAGCGAGCCAGGATGAAGGCTGTGTGTATTTCTCCTCCCTCCTCTCGAGCCCGCAAGTAAGCCACCGAACCGTAGGCCACCGTGGGTGGGAAGTAGCTTCGGCGTATGTTCACATTTTGGAGCGAGTTGAGTTCTCTCTCCCACTCTCTCCAGGTGGAAGCTAGGTGCTCGGGTATGGGGTCGTCCCAGCCCTGTTCCTTGTCCCACAGCTCTCGTACAATCATTTTCGCCCGGGTGGTGTAAGGTAGGATACACCCCAGCGGGTCGTATTGCCTTGCGAGTGTTCTGTATACGCTCCGTCTGGTGGTCGGTAGAGGGGTCGACCTTCCCTGCTCCGTGGTCAGGGGTGTGTATTTGTAATGGAGCGAGTCTGTTTTGAAGCGCCAGACTAGGCCCAATGTCATTTCTTGTGCTTCACCTGGGATGGTCGCCATCCAGGTCTCGCTGCTTGCTGCCTTTGTCTCTGGGGAGAGGCTGCGAAGTACTTGAGGGTCACTGCTGGCCCACTGCCGGAGATCAAAGCCGCCTTTGATCAGTGAGGCGCGGAGCTTGAGTAGGAGGGCTTCGGCTTCTTCTGGCGTCGAGACACTTTGCAGACAGTTGTCCACGTAGAAACTCCTCTCTACACTTTGTCTGACCTCCTCCTCAGCTTCAGGGTCTTCTGTCACATGTTTTTGCAGTGCGAACGTAGCACAGCATGGACTGCATGTGGTTCCGAAGGGGAGGACCTCCCATTGGTAGACCTCTCATCTTTGATCCTCTCTCTCCATAGGAACCGCAGCAAGGGCTTGTCCTCCTCCACTAGTCGCACCTGCAGGAACATCCCTTTGATGTCGCCGCTGATGGCCACCTTGTCTTGGCGGAAACGTAGTAGTACGCCGAGGAGAGAGGGGCCGAGTGTTGGGCCGGGCAAGAGTTCTTTATTCAGATTCTGTAGTCCGATCTGGTAGCTGCAGTTGAATACAATGCGATCCTTGCCGTTGTGGTGGACCTTGTGGTGGGGCACGTACCATGATTCGATCGTCTGGTCGGCCTCTTGAATGTCAATTTTCTTTATGTGTCCCGCTGTGATCAGCTTGTCGATCTCAGCGCGGTACACAGTGGCTTGAGTGGGGTCTTTGGCTAGACGCCGCTCGGTGTTCAGTAGATATCGCTGTGTCGCTTCTTTTGAGGCGTGGAGGGTGGGCATACCCTCTCGCCTCAAGAGTGGAGTTGCGTATCTCATCACTCCATTTACCTCGACTCTCTTTGTCCTCTGCTCGAGGAGGGTTATGGCATAAGTGTCTTCCTTTGAGCGAACAAGTTTATTTTCATTCTTAAAGGGCATCGCGTCTAATGTCCATAGCCTCTCGACGTGCTGTAAGAGGGCGGTGTCTTCTTCGTTTATCCTCGAGTGGAGACAGCGAGTGGCTGTCGGTCGGTTGGAAGACCCGGAGAGGGGGCCTTGTAGTGTCCAACCCAGGCGGGTCTCGACCGCTGCTGGACAGCCTCTGGGCCCGATGTGGACCCGGTCCGTTGGGACGATGAGGTGTGCGTGGTCGGATCCTATGAGCAGGGTCGGGGTGGCGTCGTCGATGAGCTGTATAGGTAGTTGACGTAGGTGCACGTATTTTTCCATCAGCTTTGGGATGGGGTAGGTGTACTGTGACAGGCCTATGTCGTGGCTGGTGAAGGCGTTAGTGATGCTATACTGTTTCTCGGGCTGCCCGACCGCTGCTATCATGAAGGAGACATTTTCACCCTTTATGGTCTTCAGGTCTCTTCTAATGGTACGGATTGTCATTGTTTCTGCGAGGAGGAGAGTCTTTTCTGACCCATCGTCTAGGACGGCGTAAGTGTCCATGACCTTGTCCTCGTAGCTTAAGATCACTCGGACCACCTTCAAGAGCACTCGGGAGCTCCCGCTCTTCGCAGGGTCTATATACATGACGTTCACTCTCGAGCTGCTTGGGGGTACGGGTTTCTTCTTGTTGCTGTCGTGTAGGACCTCCAAGTGGGCGCCGTCGCACTTGCTGCATTTCTTCTTTAAACGGCACTCAGCTGCCATATGGCTGCGCGCGCAGCGGAAGCAGCGGCGGTTGGCTTTGATCCACTGACTCACCTCGTCGGCGGTCAGCTTCTTGAAAGTGTCACATTGAGACAGCCAATGTTCCTTTTCACAGTACTGGCATACAATCTTCCACTTTCCCTTGGTCTGGGGGGTGCTGTGGTTCTTGTGCTGCGGCACTGACTCGGCCTGGTGCATAACGGTCACTGACCGGCGGTTATCGTTGGACCTCCGAGGTCCATCTCTTGGGCTAGATCCACTCCACACGAATGTGTCCAGTCGTAGGCTGCTAACTTCCCTTGCGAGGAAAGCGGCCAGGTCTAGGAGGGATGGCTCGGGGCCGTTGGGATCACGGTGGTCTCTCTGCCGCCGAAAACGCTCTTGGCGGGCTGGAGGGAGCTTCTCCAGTATTCGCTCCACATTAGAATTTGCATACAGTTCATATCTCCCCTTCTCCTTTTGGGACCCCAGCATCCCTACTAGGGATTGTACCTTGATAGAGAGGTCATCCAGTGCTCTATTGTCTTTGGCTGGGGGGAGGCGGTCGATATCCCGTATTTCTTGGATCACGTAATCCCATATGCGTCCATAACGCTGGTCGAGGGCCACTAGAGCCGCGGAGTATGGGGTGCTTGAGTTGGAATATGCCAGCGCTATGTTATGCGCTCTGGGCACGTTGAGATGCTTGAGGAGGATGGCATATTTGTACGACTCGTCGGGGACATCGGACATCATAGTCTCCAAACACATGCGTAATTCCGTGTACTGTGCTCTGTCCTCGCGCGTAAAGTCTGGGAACGTCGGTGTGCCAAGGTACGATGCCATGGATGGCTGGTACATTGGTGAGCGTAGGGGAAGAGGCCTCCTGGGCGAGTCTCCCCGTACGTGTGGTCGTGGGTTAGTACTTGGTGGGTACCAGAGGCCGGGTCCCCAGGTGCTGTTCCTCGGTGCTGACTGTACGTCAAACTCACCCGTGAGTTGGGTCGGGGGTTTGTAGTGCAGTGACTCTGGGCTGAAGTCGGGGCTGTACTGGGCCTCCTGGTCCAGAGTACGTTGCTGCTGGTGGGCTTGACATTCCTCCTCTTCCTCTTCCTCTTCCAGGTCCTGGAGTCTTCTAGTCAGTCTCTCGGCGACGTAGGCCGGCTCTTCCCATTGGTTGGGTCTCGTATGGACCGGTCGGGGAAGGGGCTCGGAGACGTAGACAGGTTCCTCCTGTTGGCCGGGTCCCGGGTCGCTTTGTCGGGTAGGGGAAGGTGCCCTAGACCCTTGTCGTGATGATCTCCGGGAGCTCCGTGCGGAGAGAGGGGGTGTCGCCCTGGCAATCAATTGTTCTATCATCTGCGCCTGCAGCCGGTCGCGCTCTGCTTCGCGCTGGGCATTGGCGCGTTCTCGTTCAATGTTCTCTTCCGTCTGAAGGCGCCTCTCCTCCAGTCTTATGCGGTTGTCCTCACTCCTTTGCTGCGCCTGGAGGCGCTCTCGTTCAGTTGCAGAGTGTTCGCGCTCACTAAGGGCTTGCGCTTGGAGTTGCGCGTGAAGGCGCTCTCGTTCAGTTGCAGAGTGTTCGCGCTCGCTTACTTGTTGCGCCTGGAGGCGCTCTCGTTGTTCGCGCTCGCTCGTCTGTTGAGCCTGTAGGCGCTCTCGTTCCATGGCAGAGTGTTCGCGCTCACTTAATTGTTGCGCCCGGAGGCGCTCTCGTTCCACGGCAGAGTGTTCGCGCTCACTAAGGGCTTGCGCTTGGAGTTGCACGTGGAGGCGCTCTCTTTCCGTGGCGGAGTGTTCGTGCTCACTAAGCGTCTTTGCTTGAAGCCGGTCGCGTTCGGTGGAGGCTGTCAGTGTGGCGATCAAGGCTTGCGCCAGTATCTGGTCCGCCTCGCTGGGGGATGACACTGACGGAGGTGATCGGGTGCTGACAGGGCTTGTTGGAGATCTGTTCTCCTGGCGCACCCCGAGGTCTATCTCCTGGGCGCGGTTCTCTTCTCTTGGTTGTGTGTCGGGTTCTATCCCTGGAGCGCTTTCTTTATCCTGGAGCGCTCCGGGGTCTATCCCGGTGACGCTGTCTGGAGGTATAGTCATGTCATGTCCCACCTGGTCCCCCCCGTGAGCTGAGTCAGTTTCGTTTGAACCCACTGGGGTCTCTACTGGCAGGGTCGCCAAGTCGATAGAATTGGACATGCTTAGACTATCCGCTTTATCCGTATTTAACGTCTGTTTAGATAAGCTAGGGGGTAGAACAAAAGCGAATTCCTCCAGATATGGAGGTGGCTGACGTTTGCGCTGCGGGCGTTCTAGCTTCGGGGAGCCGCTTGGGGAGTGTTCACCGCTGGCCATGGTTAATATTAATATTATATTAAATATTACACTGATACCCTCCGGCTCAAAGGACCAATTGTAACTGAGGGGTTACAAAACCCTGACTGTATTAAAGATTGTGATAGATTAAACCACTGCTAGTTATGTACTTTAATTACTGGCCAGACAGTACATCAAATATAGACGGCTATAAATACTATTGGAGGGTAATTTATTATTATTAAGCAACGTTAGGTTACAGAATGAGAATTAGGGTTGCGCTTGTATGGCGAAGAATATACGTAAAGTCAGTCAAGAGCATAAGTCACTAAGAATAGCAGGAATCCTACGATGGGTCTAAGCTGACGCCACCTGTTGTATAGTAGCAATTATATAGGGCAACACTGGTACCAACTGGAGACAATGGGTTCCCTCCTGGGTGTAAGGCCTGGAGGGTAGAGGAATGTTCGGGTACTCCGTCTGAGTCAACGAGGAATAAAGAGACTCCAGGTACAGGAGTCGGTGCTTGTACAGGTCAAGGACTACAGCCCCCTCAGCATCGACGGAGCACCGGTTGAGAGAGTCAACAGCTTTAAGTACCTCGGAGCCTACATATCCGAGGACTTGACATGGACCACACACATTGACAGTGTTGTGAAGAAGGCACGACAACGCCTCTACTTCCTCAGGCGCCTAAGGAAGTTCCAAGTCAGTCAGAAGATCCTTAAGAACTTCTACTCATGTACAATAGAGAGCATCTTGACTGGCAACATCACCTCCTGGTTTGGGAATAGCACTGCACAAGACCGAAGCAGACTACAAAGAGTGACACGTTCAGCCGAACGCACAATTGGAGGGGGGCTCCCCACCCTCCAGAACATTTACAACAAGCGTTGCAAGGGCAAGGCTAAGAGAATCATTAAAGACTCCAGTCACCCGAACAACTGCCTCTTTGAACTGCTGCGGTCAGGCAAGCGATACCGGAGTCTCAAGGCGAGCACAGAAAGACTCAGAAGAAGCTTCTATACCCAGGCCATCAGGCTGCTAAACGAACAATGAACACTACACAACAACAACCACCAAACGCACATAGCACACACATCCACACGCACACACTCACTTTAAACAAACACACTGTAGCACCCACTCCACACACTTTATAGCACACACCCACTTTAAACAAACACACTGTAGCACCCACTCCCCACACTTTATATTTATTGATGAAGGATTGCACTACAACTCGTACACCTTACTGTAAATTGTACCTAAATTGTACCTCATCCCATTTCTGCTTTGCACTATATAGTACTGTACATTAGTACACTGCATAGTATTGTATATTATATGGTAACTCAGTTACGTCTATTCTGCATCGAACATTGTACATATGTCTATACCGAACACTGTGACCTCATTTTCTTCTTCTAAATTACATGCTATACTATGTTATTTGATACTATCTTGTCTAGCACAGTCTCTGGAGCGTAACAGTAAGAAGCATTTTGTATGAAAGTATTCTGTACTTCTGTATGACAACTATTAAAGAAACTTGAAACTTGTAAACTCCCTTGATCAGCAGCAAAAGCAATAGTTGTAATCCAAAATGCTCGACAGCATTGATGACAGCTAGCCAGCCCCGTCCACGAGGCAGGCCTGAGTAGTAATCCTCACGAGGTTAAATCCCAAACGATAGTGGAAATCAACGATGCTCTTCTCCGGTAGTCACGTCCCAAATCAATACAATCCAACCAGGAATGGTTCTGCAATCGCCGGCGCCGATTCTCCTGTGTACATGTCCAACGGTTCCCCGCCTAGGACTCCTCGGGTGTGGGCGACGTATTTAGGCCACACAGCCTGGTTAAGTGCACTAGCTAAAGACACAACGAACCGATGGGTAATGCTACACACGGAAGAACTGTGGCCGCACGATATACAATAAATAATCGACTATGTACTTCACATTAGATTAAGTCGAACTCAACGTTACTTCATTAAACTCTGACACTTTAACATTCTATTCGCACGCGCTTCTCAATGCTCTATTTAGACGCAAGGTTGCTCACTTCACTGCACGTTGACTCGTGGTGAAGGTGGGTAAGGTTTAGGTAAGGTACTGAATGAACTACTGCTGTTTACACCTGCGCCAATATATATACTTAAGTGAATATCTAGTCCCAACCTCAGTCCTTGTCTCGTATTACTACGCTGACTCTGGGCATGTTCTGACATGCCTGCAGTTGTCTTTGAACTTGCCGTTGGGGGCTTGCGCGTTGGCGCCTGGGGGCGCTGTCCAATAGGAGAGCGAATATTACTCTGGTCTGAACGCAGGTAAAGGGATATTCCGTGTATATATATAAATAATATACAAAGTATATCAAACGATACATATATATATTCAGTTTAATCTGGCCCTTCACAACAAGTGCAGTAAGCAAATTTTGCTTGGCAAGATTTCTTGAAATAAGTAAAAACATCTCTCTCCTGATTGGATAAAGTGGGAAGGATACCAAAACATTTATTCTGTGTTTACTGCAGAGTGGCGGGACTGGGAGACCCATGTTACTGACCATACACTATCAGTTTTATTGATTGACATTTTTATTAACAGATTGTAGAATGGGTACAATACAGTATGGCTCAATACACACAATTGTTAAGGGAATGCAGACCAGAGAAAGACTTTTGTCTTGTTTATATCAGGGTCCGCCATTTTCAATTCATAACATTTGACATACGTGACATACAGATATCCAGTACTGTTACATCCATACATTTATGACATACAAGATATACAAATATACAGTACTGTTCTTTTACAGACAGAGTTTCTAACAGAGAATATATACATTTGAGGGGGAGGAAACTACATTGGGGGGGGTTGGACATTTACCGGGGCTAGTATCGAATTGCAGCCTCCCGTAGGTGCTCATGGGTACCTTAGTGGTGTAGTGTATCTTGTAGACCAGGCCCATTGCAAGTTGCTGTACTCTGTCGTCTACTCTAAGCCATCCTAGGTTGTCAAAATGGGCAGGGGTGAGGTGGGCTTTAGGAGTAAGGTCAAGCAGCAGTCTGAGTAGTCTGTTTACTGCAGAGTGGAGGGACTGGGAGACCCATGTTACTGACCAGACACTATATCAGTGATGGCAGTTGGAATTTAGAGCTATTTAACACTTATTTTAAACGAAGAAATACCACTTACAGCACCTTTAACACATTGGGTGCCACTGCGCCCCTTTGCCCAGATAACCCCTTGAGTGACAGCGATTTAGTCAATGGGAGGTCGGGGATATTTGCGAACGCTTAAACTATATCTTAAATTATGGCTATGGGTCTAAAACACCCATCGCTTATCAATGACTTGCTTGCAGTCAACATGTACGAAACTGTTTGTTTTTTCATTGGTACATTTCCGTTTTATACCGTTTTGAATACGAGTATAGTTTCGGAGAGTTCTAGTAATTTCGGGTGATTTATGAATTGTTTTCAAATAAACGCTAGATTATCGATAGTATATGTGTACTTATGCACGCTAGAGAAGCAGGCTGAAAAATCTATTATCCATGACCTGGTCAGCGCTAACGTCACACACACACACACACAGACACGTTGTGATCGCTATGAAAAAAACATCTGATTAACCCAATACTGGTAAAATAGAGTCCTTACCTCACATCAGATGTTCTGCAAAAAGATTAATCCAATTCCGAAACACGTAATAGTAGGCTGCTCCGAGCCTCCCCAGTGAATGTGGTAACGGACACTGCTTGCCAGAGATGGGGAAGCGTCTATATTAATCCCAGCCGAAGAGTGCAAGAGCGCTTCCGCATTTTGCCCTGATTGGCCCCGGTAACCCCCTCCAAATGCGCATTTTCTTTTTCCCCGCTCGGACGCCGAAATGGAATACATGTATATTATCGCGACGCGGACCAGATTAACTCGTAACGCCATAACGTTATTTCCCTGTACATTGCAACGTTAACACAACGCAGCTGTCAACTGTACTTTACATATTATCCAAACGAGGACCACATAACGCCATAACGTTATCCAAACGAGGACCACATAACGCCATAACGTTATTTCGCTGTACATTGTAACGTTAACACAACGCAGCTGTCAACTGTACTTTCATAACGCCATAACGTTATTTCGCTGTACATTAACACAACGCAGCTGTCAACTGTACTTTCATAACGCCATAACGTTATTTCGCTGTACATTAACACAACGCAGCTGTCAACTGTACTTTCATAACGCCATAACATTATTTCGCTGTACATTAACACAGCGCAGCTGTCAACTGTACTTTCATAACGCCATAACGTTATTTTGCTGTACATTAACACAACGCAGCTGTCAACTGTACTTTGTAACGTTATGTTATTTCGGGCATTCATAACGTTATTTCGCACGACTGTACATTGTAGCCCAGCTGTCATCGCTGTGCGTCCATCGCGTATATATATATATACCGTATTAGCGCTTTAATATGGCTTCTGTGATTAATGTGATTGACCAGCGTTAATGTGATTGACCAGCGTTGCGACCAGCGTTGCTAATATGAACCAAAGGCTTTAATATGGCGTGTTCTGGCATCTGTGATTAACCGTGTTGAATGGGGGTCTGAGAGCACCTGGGCGAAGGAAAAGGAAATGCACATTGCTTATCGGCGAATGGGGAAGAATGCGGAAGCGCTCTTGCACTCTTCGGCTGGGATTAATATAGACGCGATGGGGAAACCCTGGACCGGAGTTTTTTTCTGATGCACATGGCCACTCAATCCAATCCAATGATGTGCATTACCATCCGGGAGATGATAGGTGGCGGTATTTGCCCTTTTCGAGCTCAGAGCCATTCCCAATGATAACGTCAGGCTGGATGGATGAAAAATGAATGGATATCGCTAATAAAAGAAATAGCGATTAAATTACGAGAAATCTCGTCATTGGCACTCAACGCATGGCGAGTTAGGACGAGAAATCTCATCGTTGGCACTCAAAGTGTTAAGGGATTCTGAAGTATAGCTAGCTCGTATAGCTAGCTCTATACCGCCTCACAAACACAATGTCTCTTTCTCTCTCTCTCTCTCTCTCCCCCCCCCCCTCCTTCCATCCCTCCCTCCAGTCCCAACCATGTTCCTGGGGAAAAAGCCCAAGGAGAGGGACGTTGACTCTAAGAGTCAGGTCATCGAGGGCATCAGCAGACTCATCTGTTCTGCCAAGCAACAGCAGACCATCCTGAAAGGTAACGTTATCCTGAATGAAAGCAGGGAGGGAGGGAGGGATACTGATAAAAAATGATGGGGGGGAGGGCGGCTACGTGGCGTAGTGGGCAAGGCGCTCGCCACGAAATCTGGAGACGCTGGGCTCGCCTGTTCGAGCCCAGCGCTCCACATTTGCTTTCAGTTTAGCTGGTCGTCCACAGTAATACACATTGGCCGTATTACGGGGAGGGAAACTGAAGGGTGGGAATCGGGCGTTGTGGACAGCGACTCCTACAGGTCGGTTGGTGCGCCTGCGCAGTAGAATCAGGAAGTGTCGGGGGCAGCGTGAGCCTCCCACGCGTTACAGGGGAGGGTTGAATTGGATGATACGAAATTGGAATGGGAGAAAATATAGAAAATGGAAGAAAAAGTGGATAAAAAAAAATTATGGGGGGGGGGTTGAGCCTCTCGGGAGGGAAGGGCCCAAACCCTTTGACGCGAAACGCCAAGGGCTGAAACATGATACTTTATGGGTGGAGCCTCAGGGCTGAGGGTCCGAGACCAGCGGCGTCTTTGGTCTCACAGTACGGTACTTCTTCAAAATATTATTCCTTATTTTTTGACAAGTTAACTTATAAAAATATATAATAATAATAATCACTCTTTAAGTGATTATATTGGGGGCGACAGTGGCTCAGTAGGTAGAGCAGTCTGATTATCCGGAAGTTCCCGGTTTGATTCCCACTCCTCCCGGGCAGTGTGTCGAAGTGTCCTTGAGCAAGACACTTAAGCCCTAACTGCTCCCGATGAGCAGGTCGGCACCTTGCATGGTTGCTTCCATGGCCGTCGGTGTGTGAATGTGTGAGTGAGTGGGTAAAATGTGAGGGACAAATTGTGAAGCGCTTTGAATAAATGCAGCCATTTACCATTTATATTAAAATTGCATCAAAATAGAGCCAGTAGGATACGGAGGGCCAAACAGAGTTGTAGAGGGCTAACGCAGGGCAGCCCTGGCTCGGACATGGTGAGGAGAGCGGCTTGCATGCAGCGTTAGGAATACGTCAAGATTATTATGGGAAATGTGCTCGCCGTCCAGAGTCGGACAAGAAGAAGGACACCAACTTCCTGTCTGCACGTTCAGTAGAAAGCTATCCGGCATAAGAGAGCGGAAACTCCATTTCAGAACACTTGGTGCACCCCCTAATGGTCTATCCTTACAAGTCTACAAGTGGCTCAGATGTGGTCTCTGTGTACCGTGGTGTCTTAGTTTAGGCTTTATTTGAACAGGGACAACACACATTAATGAACATTACTGTAAATGTGTGAGACAGTGTTAGCCAAAGCAAATTTTCAACAGTTTTCCCTGGGCCTGGTGTTAAAAAGCTGCTAAAAAAGAAAGCATAATATATATAGCATGCAAACAGTTCATTAAGAACCGGTTAAAAACACATCATGCAAAATATGAGTAAAATTTTGCTGAAGAGCACATTGTACATGTCTGCTAAACATAATGTCGTCAAACATAAGCACAAATACTCTGTATGCAGACGAACTGACATGAGAGCTATGTATGGCAGCATATACATTAGCAGACGCATAGCACATGCATTTGCAGACATGCACAAACATAAGCAGACATGTACAGACAATAAGACGTATTAGGTACACACGATCATACATGTAGGCAAGCAAGCAGACAGGGTTAGGGTTCTGAAGGGCTGTTGTGTTCACATGTGAATTGGTTTGTTTTGTCCACTCCAGTGTCCATAGACGGCGTGGAGTGGAACGAGGTCAAGTTCTTCCAGCTGGCCGCCCAGTGGCCGACCCACGTCAAGTACCTCCCCGTCGGACTATTCGGCTACAGCAAGCCCCCCTCCTCCTAGGTGGCCGAGCCTGACGGTGGCCCCGACTTGACCCTTACGACTCTCCTCCGCCTTGACCCGCCTGGTCCTGTCACACCTACGCACACAGACCCCGCCTCTCGGCACCCGCCCCCGGGGACGAGCTTTGGCCAATCAGAATTGAGAGAAGTTGTTGAGGGGCTGGTCATTTTCTTTTTTGCTACAGTAGTCTTCTTTTTCTTTGGGTGGGTGGGGTGGATGGGGGGGGTGCAGCGCTACTACTAGTCACTTTAATGCCCTCTGTGCGTGTGTGTGTGTGTGTGTGTGTGTGTGTGTGCGCGCGCACGTGTGTGTGTACAAGCACGACTGTCTGCGTGTCAACAGGGGCCTACAGCACAAGTTCATTAGCTAACTGCCATTGACCTAAACCATACTATGAAACGCAATAGCATGAATACCTTGTCGATTTTTTAACCCTAGACTCTGACATAGTACTCATCTGGAACCTACCCCACATTACCACTTGTCCCGCACCAGACGTGCATGTACTTCTGTTTAACTACCCGCATCGCCAGAAACCATAACATGCCATAAGTCATCGCTTTTAGGGAAGGGAGAGAAAAGGGCGGGTAGTTTGCATGAACCAGGAAAACCAGGAAGAAAGCGCTTGCAGCACTCTCTTCTGCTCACTAAAAGCAGTATAGAACATTTAAAAAAGAAAAACATTTAGAAACCTAGAGGTTGGCATGTAAAGTATAGAAATCAAAAATAGTCTCGTCTTCACAAGCTTAAATCGACAAAATAGCTTCGCTTTGATGCCTCTTGAAACCTGCCTATTCATCCGCTGACTTTATTTAAAGGGCTTCCAGCAGTCTTAAGTATTTTCTGTTAAAGAAACATTTTTATTAAACTCTTGTCATTTTGGATGTTTGACAGCTCTTCTTTTCAACTGAGAACAACATGGATGTTTAAAGAGGAAGCGTGTTTGTTATAGTTCAGTATAGCTTCCTTTAACGTATTCTCTGTGTTATGGATTTATGATGCATAAAAAAAACGATTCTGGGATTTCAGGGCAAGGGTTAAGTTGCAACCTTCTTTGTTGTCTTATTTGCTATGCACTCCTCTCTCATATATCGCAAAAGTGGGATATCCCTCTTTCTAAAGAGTTAGGTTAAAGTGCAATGTCCCTCTTACTAATAAAGTGGGATGTCCCTCTTACTAAAGAGTTAGGTTAAAGTGGGATATCCCTCTTTCTAAAGAGTTAGGTTAAAGTGGGATATCCCTCTTTCTAAAGAGTTAGGTTAAAGTGCAATGTCCCTCTTACTAAAAAGTGGGATGTCCCTCTTACTAAAGAGTTATGTTAGTGGGATATCTCTCTTACTAAAGTGTTAGGTTAAAGTGGGATGTCCCTCTTACTAAAGAGTTAGGTTAAAGTGGGTTATCTCTTACTAAAGAGTTAGGTTAAAGTGGGATATCCCTCTTACTAAAGAGTTATGTTAAAGTGGGATGTCTCTCTTACTAAAAGCACAATGTCCTCATATCCCCCTTTTGACAGCAACAGACAGGCAGACGTCTCTTCAGTCACGATGGCGGCAGATTTGGGTCGAAAACATTTTGATTCTTTCAATTACTTTCACTTCCTCTTGAGTGATAATGCGAGGCTTGCATCTGATGGATGAAGTTGGCATTTCTTTGAGAGCAATGTAATCTGTGTCGTTTTGCCAGGAGAAACAAAGAAAAAGTATATGAATGGATTTGAATCGGCATCCTGACCCAGGTCAACGTAGTGATGTATTTTATCCTAGGGTGTTGTGAGGTAACTAGTGAGTGTACACAGTAACTGGTAACAACTTAACAAGTGTGTGGATGTATGTGGTAAATTAAATGTACTGTGATTAGAAAGTAAAAGAAAACTAAACAAAACATTTTCATATGAAAACCAATTTTCTTTCTGTTGTACCACTTGATGCGGGACATACAATGGTTTTGTGTGTGTGTGTGTGTGTGTGTGTGTCTCGGCAGTGTGTGTTGCTAATGTGGTCGTTCAAGATCATCAATATTAGTTTTGTGGCAAAATCTGCAGTGACCTGGCACAAGGAGATGGCATATGACCGTTCATGAGCTACTTGAAACCTAAACTCCCAATGTAATGGAAACTAGTAGTACTAGTAAAGAAAAACAGTAGTACTAGTAATCAGACCTGTAGTACTAGTGATCAGACCATTAGTACTAGTAATCAAACTCAATTTATGTTCAAGCCAAAGAATTAGACTGAAATTTAGCTTCGGTGCAAAGTGCAAGAATGTATCAGCAAAAGTGCATTACAGTTAGCACATAGTATATAGGAGTGATTTTAAATGCAGTGTATTAAGTAGCTTACTGCTCTCTGTGATTATAAAAGTGAAAGCTAGCCAGCCGGCCAGGCACGGGTAGCTCAGCCTAACATCATGTACATAGTAACACTCCCGTTTGTTTTAGATTGTAGATCGAGGTGTAGATCGAGGTGTTACGAGGAACGGTTTCAAAGTATTAATGCCGTGGTCTCCATCGATGCCATCCGACTTGTGATTTCTTTTGTTTGAAATTTAGATTTAGAAGATTCTTCTCTAGATGTTACAGTGTTACAGTTGTGATATAGAAAAATAAAAAGTCAACACTCAAGTCCTTTTCCTCTTTAATGAGGCTTTTTACACGGGGCTGGCATCGAAAGGCTTCAAGCTCACTCGGAACATGTTTATTCATGCCCTATATTCTCAAGTATATAGCTTGCCCTCTGCAATGGGGGAAAAACATTCAGTCGGCAATGCGATTGAGGATATTCTAAAATATTTCAATCTGTAGAATTTTTGCTCTGGTAACGATATCTTAAATCATACTCATTGAGATGTTGTTGGGTGTTATTTTATATGAGAAGTTTATTCTTGTGAATCCTGAACCAAACCCTGAGTAGATTCTCCGTGATTTGTGATCACTCTCAAAACTGCATGTAGGGTGCGGCAGGGTAGTATGTAGAGCTCTAAAGCACTCGCAGAGACCAGGGTAGTGCAGAGCTCTAAAGTACTCTCAGAGACCAGGGTAGTGCAGAGCTCTAAAGTACTCGCAGAGACCAGGGTAGTGCAGAGCTCTAAAGCACTCTCAGAGACCAGGGTAGTGCAGAGCTCTAAAGTACTCTCAGAGACCAGGGTAGTGCAGAGCTCTAAGTACTCTCAGAGACCAGGGTAGTGTGCAGAGCTCTAAGTACTCTCAGAGACCAGGGTAGTGCAGAGCTCTAAAGTACTCTCAGAGACCAGGGTAGTGCAGAGCTCTAAAGTACTCTCAGAGACCAGGGTAGTGCAGAGCTCTAAGCACTCGCAGAGACCAGGGTAGTGCAGAGCTCTAAGCACTCGCAGAGACCAGGGTAGTGCAGAGCTCTAAGCACTCGCAGAGACCAGGGTAGTGCAGAGCTCTAAGTACTCGCAGAGACCAGGGTAGTGCAGAGCTCTAAGTACTCTCAGAGACCAGGGTAGTGCAGAGCTCTAAGCACTCGCAGAGACCAGGGTAGTGCAGAGCTCTAAGTACTCTCAGAGACCAGGGTAGTGCAGAGCTCTAAGCACTCTCAGAGACCAGGGTAGTGCAGAGCTCTAAGCACTAGCAGAGACCAGGGTAGTGCAGAGCTCTAAGTACTCTCAGAGACCAGGGTAGTGCAGAGCTCTAAAGTACTCGCAGAGACCAGGGTAGTGTGCAGAGCTCTAAAGTACTCTCAGAGACCAGGGTAGTGTGCAGAGCTCTAAAGTACTCTCAGAGACCAGGGTAGTGCAGAGCTCTAAAGTACTCGCAGAGACCAGGGTAGTGTGCAGAGCTCTAAGCACTCGCAGAGACCAGGGTAGTGCAGAGCTCTAAGCACTCTCAGAGACCAGGGTAGTGCAGAGCTCTAAGTACTCTCAGAGACCAGGGTAGTGTGCAGAGCTCTAAAGTACTCTCAGAGACCAGGGTAGTGTGCAGAGCTCTAAGTACTCTCAGAGACCAGGGTAGTGTGCAGAGCTCTAAAGTACTCTCAGAGACCAGGGTAGTGTGCAGAGCTCTAAGTACTCTCAGAGACCAGGGTAGTGCAGAGCTCTAAGTACTCTCAGAGACCAGGGTAGTGTGCAGAGCTCTAAAGTACTCTCAGAGACCAGGGTAGTGTGCAGAGCTCTAAGTACTCTCAGAGACCAGGGTAGTGCAGAGCTCTAAAGTACTCTCAGAGACCAGGGTAGTGCAGAGCTCTAAGTACTCTCAGAGACCAGGGTAGTGTGCAGAGCTCTAAAGTACTCTCAGAGACCAGGGTAGTGTGCAGAGCTCTAAAGTACTCTCAGAGACCAGGGTAGTGCAGAGCTCTAAGCACTCTCAGAGACCAGGGTAGTGTAGAGCTCTAAGCACTAGCAGAGACCAGGGTAGTGCAGAGCTCTAAAGTACTCTCAGAGACCAGGGTAGTGCAGAGCTCTAAGTACTCTCAGAGACCAGGGTAGTGCAGAGCTCTAAAGTACTCTCAGAGACCAGGGTAGTGTGCAGAGCTCTAAAGTACTCTCAGAGACCAGGGTAGTGCAGAGCTCTAAGTACTCTCAGAGACCAGGGTAGTGTGCAGAGCTCTAAGTACTCTCAGAGACCAGGGTAGTGTGCAGAGCTCTAAGCACTAGCAGAGACCAGGGTAGTGCAGAGCTCTAAAGTACTCTCAGAGACCAGGGTAGTGTGCAGAGCTCTAAAGTACTCTCAGAGACCAGGGTAGTGCAGAGCTCTAAGTACTCTCAGAGACCAGGGTAGTGTGCAGAGCTCTAAGTACTCTCAGAGACCAGGGTAGTGCAGAGCTCTAAAGTACTCTCAGAGACCAGGGTAGTGTGCAGAGCTCTAAGTACTCTCAGAGACCAGGTAGTGTGCAGAGCTCTAAGCACTAGCAGAGACCAGGGTAGTGCAGAGCTCTAAAGTACTCTCAGAGACCAGGGTAGTGCAGAGCTCTAAGCACTAGCAGAGACCAGGGTAGTGTGCAGAGCTCTAAGTACTCTCAGAGACCAGGGTAGTGTGCAGAGCTCTAAAGTACTCTCAGAGACCAGGGTAGTGTGCAGAGCTCTAAAGTACTCTCAGAGACCAGGGTAGTGCAGAGCTCTAAGTACTCTCAGAGACCAGGGTAGTGCAGAGCTCTAAGTACTCTCAGAGACCAGGGTAGTGTGCAGAGCTCTAAAGCACTCTCAGAGACCAGGGTAGTGCAGAGCTCTAAGTACTCTCAGAGACCAGGGTAGTGTGCAGAGCTCTAAAGTACTCTCAGAGACCAGGGTAGTGTGCAGAGCTCTAAAGTACTGTCAGAGACCAGGGTAGTGTGCAGAGCTCTAAAGTACTCTCAGAGACCAGGGTAGTGCAGAGCTCTAAAGTACTCTCAGAGACCAGGGTAGTGTGCAGAGCTCTAAAGTACTCTCAGAGACCAGGGTAGTGTGTAGAGCTCTAAGTACTCTCAGAGACCAGGGTAGTGCAGAGCTCTAAAGTACTCTCAGAGACCAGGGTAGTGTGCAGAGCTCTAAGCACTCTCAGAGACCAGGGTAGTGCAGAGCTCTAAGTACTCTCAGAGACCAGGGTAGTGTGCAGAGCTCTAAAGTACTCTCAGAGACCAGGGTAGTGTGCAGAGCTCTAAAGCACTAGCAGAGACCAGGGTAGTGTGCAGAGCTCTAAGTACTCTCAGAGACCAGGGTAGTGCAGAGCTCTAAGTACTCTCAGAGACCAGGGTAGTGCAGAGCTCTAAAGTACTCTCAGAGACCAGGGTAGTGTGCAGAGCTCTAAAGTACTCTCAGAGACCAGGGTAGTGTGCAGAGCTCTAAGCACTCAGAGACCAGGGTAGTGTGCAGAGCTCTAAAGTACTCTCAGAGACCAGGGTAGTGCAGAGCTCTAAAGTACTCTCAGAGACCAGGGTAGTGTGCAGAGCTCTAAAGTACTCTCAGAGACCAGGGTAGTGCAGAGCTCTAAAGTACTCTCAGAGACCAGGGTAGTGTGCAGAGCTCTAAAGTACTCTCAGAGACCAGGGTAGTGCAGAGCTCTAAAGTACTCTCAGAGACCAGGGTAGTGTGCAGAGCTCTAAAGTACTCTCAGAGACCAGGGTAGTGTGCAGAGCTCTAAGCACTCTCAGAGACCAGGGTAGTGTGCAGAGCTCTAAGCACTAGCAGAGACCAGGGTAGTGTGCAGAGCTCTAAGCACTCTCAGAGACCAGCGTAGTGTGCAGAGCTCTAAAGTACTCTCAGAGACCAGGGTAGTGTGCAGAGCTCTAAAGTACTCTCAGAGACCAGGGTAGTGTGCAGAGCTCTAAAGCACTAGCAGAGACCAGGGTAGTGTGCAGAGCTCTAAAGCACTCGCAGAGACCAGGGTAGTGTGCAGAGCTCTAAGTACTCGCAGAGACCAGGGTAGTGTGCAGAGCTCTAAGCACTCTCAGAGACCAGGGTAGTGCAGAGCTCTAAAGTACTCTCAGAGACCAGGGTAGTGTGCAGAGCTCTAAAGTACTCTCAGAGACCAGGGTAGTGTGCAGAGCTCTAAGCACTCTCAGAGACCAGGGTAGTGTGCAGAGCTCTAAGCACTCTCAGAGACCAGGGTAGTGCAGAGCTCTAAAGTACTCTCAGAGACCAGGGTAGTGCAGAGCTCTAAAGTACTCTCAGAGACCAGGGTAGTGTGCAGAGCTCTAAGCACTAGCAGAGACCAGGGTAGTGCAGAGCTCTAAGTACTCTCAGAGACCAGGGTAGTGCAGAGCTCTAAAGTACTCTCAGAGACCAGGGTAGTGTGCAGAGCTCTAAAGTACTCTCAGAGACCAGGGTAGTGTGTAGAGCTCTAAGTACTCTCAGAGACCAGGGTAGTGCAGAGCTCTAAAGTACTCTCAGAGACCAGGGTAGTGTGCAGAGCTCTAAGCACTCTCAGAGACCAGGGTAGTGCAGAGCTCTAAGTACTCTCAGAGACCAGGGTAGTGTGCAGAGCTCTAAAGTACTCTCAGAGACCAGGGTAGTGTGCAGAGCTCTAAAGCACTAGCAGAGACCAGGGTAGTGTGCAGAGCTCTAAGTACTCTCAGAGACCAGGGTAGTGCAGAGCTCTAAGTACTCTCAGAGACCAGGGTAGTGTGCAGAGCTCTAAAGTACTCTCAGAGACCAGGGTAGTGTGCAGAGCTCTAAAGCACTAGCAGAGACCAGGGTAGTGTGCAGAGCTCTAAAGCACTCGCAGAGACCAGGGTAGTGTGCAGAGCTCTAAGTACTCGCAGAGACCAGGGTAGTGTGCAGAGCTCTAAGCACTCTCAGAGACCAGGGTAGTGCAGAGCTCTAAAGTACTCTCAGAGACCAGGGTAGTGTGCAGAGCTCTAAAGTACTCTCAGAGACCAGGGTAGTGTGCAGAGCTCTAAAGTACTCTCAGAGACCAGGGTAGTGTGCAGAGCTCTAAGCACTCTCAGAGACCAGGGTAGTGCAGAGCTCTAAAGTACTCTCAGAGACCAGGGTAGTGTGCAGAGCTCTAAAGTACTCTCAGAGACCAGGGTAGTGCAGAGCTCTAAAGTACTCTCAGAGACCAGGGTAGTGTGCAGAGCTCTAAGCACTAGCAGAGACCAGGGTAGTGCAGAGCTCTAAAGTACTCTCAGAGACCAGGGTAGTGTGCAGAGCTCTAAGCACTCTCAGAGACCAGGGTAGTGCAGAGCTCTAAAGTACTCGCAGAGACCAGGGTAGTGCAGAGCTCTAAGTACTCTCAGAGACCAGGGTAGTGTGCAGAGCTCTAAGCACTCGCAGAGACCAGGGTAGTGCAGAGCTCTAAAGTACTCAGAGACCAGGGTAGTGTGTAGAGCTCTAAGTACTCTCAGAGACCAGGGTAGTGTAGAGCTCTAAGCACTCAGAGACCAGGGTAGTGTGCAGAGCTCTAAAGTACTCGCAGAGACCAGGGTAGTGCAGAGCTCTAAAGTACTCTCAGAGACCAGGGTAGTGTGCAGAGCTCTAAGTACTCTCAGAGACCAGGGTAGTGCAGAGCTCTAAGTACTCTCAGAGACCAGGGTAGTGTGCAGAGCTCTAAAGTACTCTCAGAGACCAGGGTAGTGTGCAGAGCTCTAAGTACTCTCAGAGACCAGGGTAGTGTGCAGAGCTCTAAAGTACTCTCAGACCAGGGTAGTGTGCAGAGCTCTAAAGTACTCTCAGAGACCAGGGTAGTGTGCAGAGCTCTAAAGTACTAGCAGAGACCAGGGTAGTGTGCAGAGCTCTAAAGTACTCTCAGAGACCAGGGTAGTGTGCAGAGCTCTAAAGTACTCTCAGAGACCAGGGTAGTGTGCAGAGCTCTAAGTACTCTCAGAGACCAGGGTAGTGCAGAGCTCTAAGTACTCTCAGAGACCAGGGTAGTGCAGAGCTCTAAGTACTCTCAGAGACCAGGGTAGTGTGCAGAGCTCTAAGTACTCTCAGAGACCAGGGTAGTGTGCAGAGCTCTAAAGTACTCTCAGAGACCAGGGTAGTGTGCAGAGCTCTAAGCACTCGAAGAGACCAGGGTAGTGTGCAGAGCTCTAAAGTACTCTCAGAGACCAGGGTAGTGCAGAGCTCTAAGTACTCTCAGAGACCAGGGTAGTGTGCAGAGCTCTAAGTACTCTCAGAGACCAGGGTAGTGTGCAGAGCTCTAAGTACTCTCAGAGACCAGGGTAGTGCAGAGCTCTAAAGTACTCTCAGAGACCAGGGTAGTGTGCAGAGCTCTAAAGTACTCTCAGAGACCAGGGTAGTGCAGAGCTCTAAGTACTCTCAGAGACCAGGGTAGTGTGCAGAGCTCTAAGTACTCTCAGAGACCAGGGTAGTGTGCAGAGCTCTAAGTACTCTCAGAGACCAGGGTAGTGTGCAGAGCTCTAAAGTACTCGCAGAGACCAGGGTAGTGTGCAGAGCTCTAAGCACTCTCAGAGACCAGGGTAGTGTGCAGAGCTCTAAAGTACTCTCAGAGACCAGGGTAGTGTGCAGAGCTCTAAGCACTAGCAGAGACCAGGGTAGTGTGCAGAGCTCTAAAGTACTCTCAGAGACCAGGGTAGTGTGCAGAGCTCTAAAGTACTCTCAGAGACCAGGGTAGTGTGCAGAGCTCTAAGCACTAGCAGAGACCAGGGTAGTGTGCAGAGCTCTAAAGTACTCTCAGAGACCAGGGTAGTGTGCAGAGCTCTAAAGTACTCTCAGAGACCAGGGTAGTGTGCAGAGCTCTAAAGTACTCTCAGAGACCAGGGTAGTGCAGAGCTCTAAAGTACTCTCAGAGACCAGGGTAGTGCAGAGCTCTAAGTACTCTCAGAGACCAGGGTAGTGTGCAGAGCTCTAAAGTACTCTCAGAGACCAGGGTAGTGCAGAGCTCTAAAGTACTCTCAGAGACCAGGGTAGTGTGCAGAGCTCTAAGCACTCTCAGAGACCAGGGTAGTGCAGAGCTCTAAAGTACTCTCAGAGACCAGGGTAGTGTGCAGAGCTCTAAAGTACTCTCAGAGACCAGGGTAGTGTGCAGAGCTCTAAGTACTCTCAGAGACCAGGGTAGTGTGCAGAGCTCTAAGCACTAGCAGAGACCAGGGTAGTGTGCAGAGCTCTAAGCACTCGCAGAGACCAGGGTTCCAATCCCGGTGTCAGCGGTACCTCCGCCTTTGTCAGCGGTCCCTATACGGACACAATTGTCAGTGTTCGCGGGTGGGAAGGCGGTGGGGTATGAGTCCTGGTCGTTGCAACAGCGACTCCTACTGGTCGGCCTGTTCAGCAGGGAGGGGATCTGGGGGAGATTGCGTGAACCTCCGTGCGTGTTACGTTCTCCCAGTAAAACTCCTCGCTGCCAAGAAGCGGCTGGCGACTCCACATGTATCGGAGGAGGCATGTGGTAGTTTACACCCTCCCCAGACCGACGGTTTATGTCAATGACCAGGAAGTGAGTTGGCATACATTTGGGAGTAAAAGTAGAAAGGATAAAAAGAAAAAGCTGCATGTAGAGTTTACTGGTAGTCTGTGAGCTTGGACACTTTTTTGCAGCTTTCCTTTTGTGTAACAAAGAGAAACAGCCAAGCCAGTGTTGACTTCCTTTTACATGCATCACTGACAACCAGTCAAGGGCTTGACAGACTGGACCGCTAGTCTTTACGTGGACTTGAACTCCGATTACGACTTTTAAAACTCAAGATTGTACAACATGGTTGTAAAGGATGGGTTATCAAGTAATACCAGTAAGCTGTACCATAGAGGTTAAAGTTACTTATCCAAGGTCAGGTTATTCTATCTCCAAACCTAACCTTAATCATTGAAGGTTGATAACTGTTACCTGATCCATCAATTGCCCAATCTCAAACCCTGCCCCCTCTTTTCTTGATCCTCCAATCACAGCTGTTGCTTCCCTCGAGACAAATTGTTTGTAGGAAGTGACAGCTGTGATTGGAGGATGAATAAAAGAGGGCGGGCTTGAGATAGGTCACTTGTTTGAAGTGCTCTCTACTTGCTTAGGGAAGTGCACAACTGCACATGGCTCAATGTGTTCCTTGCCTTGTAGCGTGTTAACGTCATCTTAATTATTGTGTAATGTTTGGTAATTCTATTATAAATATTCTATTTGAATCGGTGTCTCTTAAAAGAGGATCTTAAAGGGATAGTTCTTAATTCTGGAACCCTAGTCCTATTTCTTACTGGCCAATGACGTTGTCGATTTGGTGACCATCCTCTGGACGATCCATGCTTCATACTGGGTACCTGAGGCTCGGACTAGTTACCCACAAACTAATGCAATCTATTACAAACCCAGAAGACAACACTAGAAGCTACTTACTGCACGTTGCAATAGAACTAGATTTCAGCTTGTACGGACAGGGGTTTGACCCTATTGACTTTGCATTACTTTGAGGATAAACGAGCCCCGAAGCCACGCATATCCAGTACGGAGAACAGCGTGGATTTTACCATGAGAAGGATTCTACTGATTCACACTATACCATTGGTAAGCAAGGGTTTAAAAAATCAAAAATAAGTGTGAACTAACCCTTTAAGTGTTCTATTCATGGAGACTACTTAAAATAATCACTGCCAAAAACTGAAAAAAATAAAACGTTTACCATTTTGTGAGCACATCGCTCGAAGATAAGGGTGTTGGTTATCGATGTTAAGTGTTTTTTCTAAATGTTTTTTGGGTGACGACCAAAAACACAGCAGCAACAGTGTGATACTTGTTCCAAAGTCTTAATTTCGATGTTGGGAGATAAAGAATACTTCACTATCGTTATAGCTACATTCCAATGTTTTATTCACGGGGGGGGGGCTTCTCAACAAGTAATCAAATTCAGTCTTAAAACCTTTTTTTGTTTTTGTAATCTGCCAATGCAACAATGTGACCCTTTTCAAATTTCAACACAATGTGTTTTAAAGAAATCTCTAGCCGGTATCTTGAAATAGCGACTTGTTCCATCGCTCGTCTAGAGTAGACTCTAGAGGGAGATGAGCTGAATTGGATCGTAAACAAGTGAAATCACCCGCTCACTGGTTTCACTCGTTTGAAAGAAAAAATGATTTTAAGACTCAACACAAAGATTAAATTACTTGTTAAAATGGGGATTTTTTTTAATCTCTTTCCTCTACACTTGTACATGTATCTCTTGAACGTGTTCCTGTGAGTCTATCTTGTACCTCCGTACCCACGTCGACCTGTGTTCGTAATGGTCTGTATTGATGCCCCCCCCCCCCTCTGTCCTTGAGTAGTCACGGTGGAGGCGAGGAGCCGTCGAGGTCGATCAATAATCTCTTTTAAGTGATTGACACGGCGTCCCTCTCCTTCAGTCATTGTCACAATAGCGTTTCCTTCCAACGAGAAAGTCTTCTTCACCAGGGTTTCCACAAGCTTACCTTTCAAATTGTACCATTTATGAAAGGATGGTCCTCGTTTCCCTTCAGCTTGTTAATGTGCTGCCTTTCCTCACTGGAACCCGTTTTGCATAACAAAGCGCTCGTGATGGTCGGTGCTGCTCTACTCCAGAGCAGTGTTGTAAGGATTCTAAACTTGTGGACTTTGAGAGTATTTTGCACATTGACATTATTTGCAGCATTCTTCAGCTTTTTTGCCTTTTGCCTATAATAATAATAATAATAATAATGATGATAATAATGATGATAAACTGCTTGTACATATCAGAATAGTACTTGTTATAAGGTATCCTAGTTCTTGTTTTTTTGTTGTGTTCTTTTTATTTTATATGTTTTGTAGTACTGCTTTTTCATGATTAAGTTGTCAATCAAACAGATGTGGGATGAAAAATGGAAATATTCATTGTCTTGTTTGTTTTTTTAAATAAAAATATTCCTGATTTGTAGTACCGTCTTCATTGCTTTATTGCCTCTGGAATGTGTTATATATTATAGGCTAACCCTGGCACTTATTGCCAATATAGGTTTCAGCTATTTTAATCCTATTTATTTGGAGATGACATGCCTCCAAAAAAAACGAATGATCATTATCTCTGAGAAATAGGCCAGCTAGTCACAGTGGGACCGTGGGACCGCTCCCCTCACTCCCCCCCCCCCCCTCCTCTCCTCCTGCCCCCTCCCTTTGGGTGGAGGTCACTGCGACGTCACAGCGCCGGGCTGCGTGCTGACTGGCTGTGGATTCTGGGAGAATTATTATTCGGCTTGGAAGGAACACACGAGCAACAACCACAACGTTATACTGGCATCACGGCGGCCCTGCTCGTTGACTATATCACTTTTATTTGTATTGTTTAGAATGGGCGCTCGATAAAGGCCCACATTGCGCTCACCCTTATACAGTATCTGAGGATATGTATTCTTTTAATATTTAGTTGCTGGAGAGAGCGCTCCTCCCAGCCAGGTCGGTTGTCTTGGGGCAGCAAGGTTATTATTAATTAACAATGTATCTTTAGGCAGTTGGGGCCTAAAGGGGGCGCGAGCTGCTGTGGTTGTTGTGTAATCTCGCGTTAATTAAAGCCAGCGGTGCGCGCGCCGCGTTCACCTGTTGTGTTGTCCAGACAACGTGCCGCGTCACCGTGGAGTTCACTGGCGCCCGGCACGAGAAGACAAGAGACGGGGAAGAAGGTAAACAAAAAAGGCTTTTGTGAATCGCTGTCTCGGCCTTTAACGATACAGTATTATGTGTTTTATTTTGTGTGTGGGGGGGGGTCTAAGAGTGAGAATACTGAGGATAATGTAAGACTGACTCGGCGTTGTCTTGTCATCGTTATTGTTTGGAGGGCAGACCCGGCAGAGCATCACAACACCGTGCTTTGTTCCGGACACAACGGTTTATCGGCGTGATGTTGTGGCAGTTTTGGAAAAAACGGAACGCCAATATTCACGGCGTCGCTTGGAAGAGATTCCTCTCCCGTGTTTTGAGCAGAGCGGCTACATTATTATTATTATCGGGGTCCGTCCGAGCCGTGGCCTAACTACTAACCCATCGGCTATGTTTACAAACGGATCTAGTCAGCCTCTACACGTCGGGACGTCTTCTGTTCTCTCCTCCTAGTATAGTGTATGGAAAACTGTTTTCCGTGTTGAATTATCTTGTGGGAAAATTGAGGTAACTGAACAACGCATTGTGTTTTGATTGAATAATGGCGATCCTTTTGTATCAGTCACCTTGATTGATCCTCGGCCAAGCCGATCTCTGCTTTCACGATCAGGCGGCCCCTACTACTAGACTATGCTATGGCCTTAATAATTATCTATTGACATTTGGATTTGTGATGGCGAGAAAAAGAAAAATACACATGTTAATTTCACGTTCGAGAGCTTTCGTCTATTGCTGCCTATCGTCGGGTATATATGGGGGTCGTTCATATTGGTGCATTGCAGTCAATGGATGGGGAGGAGGGTGGCATGAGAGAGGGAGCAGGAGACCGGAGGGTGGGGGCGAGCGGAAGAGAAGAACAGGTGGAGGAGAGGAGAGTCACCATCTCTGCACTGCTGCTGCGATGTTTTGTTTACAGCTGGTCAATATCTGGCTTATTGCAAATAGGCAGAGGCACACTGGTAAATAATGAAGACATTAATTTAGCCTGAAAGGGAAATTCACATCTGTAGTGGTCTAGTTAGTAGGAACCCCCACGCACCCGGTCTATGTATAATATTTTCCATAATACAGTTTCAGGAATGCTCACGAGGAATGCTTTTCAAATTTTGATTGAATTGAATTAATAATACCATAAGCCGTGATGCATTGCTGTCATCCTTGTGGCTATTTTTTATTTCTTTTGGAACCCCTGCTGTTCCCCTTTGGTGGCTCCAAAGATCCCAGTTGTGAGTCATATAGTAGCCCTTTCAATGTGGTGAGTGACACTTTATTTTTAACTATGACTTATTGTGCACATTCCCATCCTCTTGCTGGTACACTAACATAGAATCTGTTATCTCCAGATTCGACATGCTCTCTAGTTTCAGCCAGGTGATACCACTGTCTTAACTCTAGCTTCAGAATTCAGCCAGCTACAGCCTACGAAGGACAGTAACGTCAGCTGAAGCATACAACGCTAAGAATACAAGATTAAGGGGGCGGCTACGTGGCGTAGTGGGCAAGGCGCTCGCCACGAATGCAGAGACGCTGGGCTTGCCTGTTCGAGCCCAGCGCTCCACATTGCTTTCAGTTTAGCTGGTCGTTCATACTAATACACATTGGCCTGATTAGGGGGTGGGAAACTGATGGGTGGGGAATGGGGCGTTGTGGACAGCGACTCCTACAGGTCGGTTGGTGCGCCTGCGCAGTAGAATCAGGAAGTGTCGGGGGCAGCGTGAGCCTCTCACGCGTTACTCCTCGCCACTGAGAGATCGAGCTGCGCAGGTGAAAAGATGCGACTGCTGTTACCTCAAGTACCGGAGGGGACTTGTGCTATGTATGACTTAGTCCACATTGCAGCCGGCTTGTGGGAGGCAAGAAACAGCGTCCGTGACAGGGGAGGGTTGAATTGGATGATACGAAATTGGGATGGGAGAAAATATAGAAAATGGGAGAAAAAGTGGATCACAAAAAAGAATACAAGATTAAATAAATTGTCACTAAGCTACTATTACATGTCTAGAATTTGCCACCTGTATTGGTACAGATTGGTGTGATTTCTGGTCTCGGATCATGGCCGAGTTCTGTTACTCTTGTAGACCTTTTTATATCCCTTAGCAATATCAGCCAGTAGAGAGGCTTGCTTGTCTTGGTCATCCATGGGGCCCCATGATTCACCAAATCCCATAGAGGGTGCTTGTTGGCAACTCCCTAACATCTGTAGATGGTACATTTAGAAACAACTGGCTATAACTGAAGGTTCTACCGGTGCTTCACCCAAAACCCTTTGGTCCTTTGGAAAAAAGAGCATGCTGAAGATTCCTCAACTGAAGCCACATCATCATTAATTTCATCTACCCCCCCCCCCCCCCCCTCCATTTCTTTTTTTTGTATTTGATTTTTTTATTATTTTTTAAACAAACACATAAACAAACATGACAACACACGATAAGATATACAAGCATTAGTTGACAGTGCACATCCAATGAAATCACCATTTAGTTAATTGTCTTATACAGGATATACCCCCTAATACCTGTTATCTAAAAACCTATACACATATGCCCTAGCTCGTACCTCCCCCTCCATTTCTTAGGGCTTAAATGTCGTCCAATTTGTACAATGCCAGCTCAATCATTTCCCCATGGTAAACTCCTAGGTTCCTGTCATGAGTTGTCATGGGGACAGAGGAGGAGGGGAGAGGTGGCAGCTGGCTTAATGGGTTAGAGCTTAGATCTGTGTTTTAATCTAGATGGGTTTTTTCTCATGCATGCGCACACCCACACACAGAGACAGGCATGCACACAAACACACATCTGACTACACTCCCTACAATGTAGAGCATGTTTTCCTATCTCTTTCCTACTTATCCCATAAGGAGGCCTAAGAATCTAAGATAGTAAAAAGCTATGATGACACATGCAGTTGTTCAAGCTTAATACTGGATTTTTGGGTCCGAAAACCGATATTTAAAGAAATTCTGATATTGATATGTTGGTACATTTTCACAAATTTTCTTTTTAGCAAGGATCCCTCAAATATGGTTATTAAGAGGTGTTACAAACACAATACTGGAGACAGGATATTTTACAGTTGAACAAGGCCTAGGGATGCCCCGATCACGTTTTTTGCCACCGATACCAATCACAGATCGTCGTGAGCCATATCGGCCGATACCGATCCGATACCGATCGTTTTTGATTAAAAAGAAATTAAAAATAATTTTATATAAAGTTTTTTTATTTTTATTTTTTTTAATAAAATATATATATTATATAATTAGACTTGTACTTGTATTATCTGCGAGACATCGCCACCACGCAACAAGCTCCACTGTCTGTGTGTACTCTAGTAGCCTCCAGCTACGGCCAGGATTCTCCGGAGCTGCACCTGGACCTATACTCGAGTAGCCTCGAGCAGAGCTACGGCCAGGATTCTCCGGCGCTGCACCTGGACCCTATTGGCATAACGTTACTTAACTGTGCTCAGCAAGCCCTCAGCTCGAATACGCATCGAATCAGTGTTATAAGACATTGATATCAGGAGCTATCTGTAGCTAGCCGGATATATAACGTTAATACAACGCCTCAGTGAATTATTTAGTTCAATGGGACATTTCGTTTTGAACAGTGAACTAACTTGCGCTAACGTGAGCTAACAGGTAGCATACACGTCTCTACTAGACTTTGTGGAGCGTTTGTTGATGTCAGGAGCTATCGGTAGCTGGCCGACTAGATGTTATAAGACATTGATAAGACATTGATATAAGACATTGATATCAGGAGCTATCTGTAGCTACTGCTAGCCGGCTAGATGACGTTAAGACAACTATTTAGTTCAATCGGACATTTCGTTTTGAACGGTGAACTAACGTCAGCTAACGCAAGCTAACGGAGATATCAACATGGACCACTAGACTTCTGGGGCATTTGTTGATATCCGGAGCTATCAGTAGCTAGCCGGCTAAATACCGTTAGACAATGCCTACTAAAAGTGAATAGTTGACTGGGTAATTTTGTTTAAACAGTAACGATAGCTAGGTAGCTAACGTTAGCTCAGGTCGAGACTCACTATCTAGACTCAGCAGAGGAGGTCCGCCTCCTCTGTGTTTACAAACTCTACACGGGTGCGGGCGGGGCTAGGGAGGAGGAGCAGTTTGCAGGTCCTGTGCGTCTGAGACAAGCGAGTGAGATATCCACTTGATCAGTTTCCGCGATCGGCGAATATGACTAATTATCGGAATTCCCCGATCGCATATTTATACTGATTATCGGCCGATAACGATCGGTGGCCGATCGATCGGGGCATCCCTAGAACAAGCTTATATATGTTATATGTAGTATATTGTAAAGAAGAGGATATTTGTTTGGTTCCAGGCTGTATTGGTACAGATTGGTGTGATTTCTGGTCTCTGATCATGGCCGAGATCTGTTACTCTTGTAGACCTTTTTATATCCCTTAGCAATATCAGCCAGTAGAGAGGCTTGCTTGTCTTGGTCATCAGCGACTGGGGCCCCTGATGTAAACAAGACGAAAGTCTTTCTCTGGTCTGCATCCCCTTAACAATTGTATGTATTGAGCTGTACTGTACTGTACCCATTCTGCAATCTGTTAATACAGTTTTCAATCAATCAATCAAACCAGTGGGCCTATTTTCATTAATTTTTCTTGAGGTGAGATCAATGGACTCCTTGATGATAACAATAATGGCCATCACCATTATCCCATCAAACATGCTGCTTGCCTTTTGGCCAAAATCGACTTTGTTTGTGTAAGTCAGCACTTATACCTCCTGTGCTCTCTTCTCCTCTCATCTCTCCTCCTTACCTCTCCTCTCCACTCTCCTCTTTACCTCCCCTGTCTCGCCTCCCCCTCTCCTTCTGTTTCTCCTCATCTCTCCTCTCACCTCCTGTCTCTCCTCATCTCCTCCACACCTCTCCTCTCACCTCCTGTTTCTCCTCATCTCCATACCTCTCCTCATCTACTGTTTCTCCTTATCTCATCCATACCTCTCCTCTCACCTCCTGTTTCTCCTTATCTCCTCCATACCTCTCCTCTCACCTCCTGTTTCTCCTCATCTCCATACCTCTCCTCATCTACTGTTTCTCCTTATCTCATCCATACCTCTCCTCTCACCTCCTGTTTCTCCTTATCTCCTCCATACCTCTCCTCTCCTGTTTCTCCTCATCTCCATACCTCTTCTCTCACCTCCTGTTTCTCCTTATCTCCTCCATACCTCTCCTCTCACCTCCTGTTTCTCCTCATCTCCTCCATACCTCTCCTCTCACCTCCTGTTTCTCCTCATCTCCTCCATACCTCTTCTCTCACCTCCTGTTTCTCCTTATCTCCTCCATACCTCTCTTCTCACCTCCTGTTTCTCCTCATCTCCATACCTCTCTTCTCACCTCCTGTTTCTCCTCATCTCCATACCTCTCCTCTCACCTCCTGTTTCTCCTCATCTCCTCCATACCTCTCCTCTCACCTCCTGTTTCTCCTCATCTCCATACCTCTTCTCTCACCTCCTGTTTCTCCTTATCTCCTCCATACCTCTCCTCTCACCTCCTGTTTCTCCTCATCTCCTCCATACCTCTCTTCTCACCTCCTGTTTCTCCTCATCTCCATACCTCTCCTCTCACCTCCTGTTTCTCCTCATCTCCTCCATACCTCTCTTCTCACCTCCTGTTTCTCCTCATCTCCATACCTCTCCTCTCACCTCCTGTTTCTCCTCATCTCCTCCATACCTCTCCTCTCACCTCCTGTTTCGCCTCATCTCCTCCATACCTCTCTTCTCACCTCCTGTTTCTCCTCATCTCCTCCATACCTCTCTTCTCACCTCCTGTTTCTCCTCATCTCCTCCATACCTCTCTTCTCACCTCCTGTTTCTCCTCATCTCCTCCATACCTCTCCTCTCACCTCCTGTTTCTCCTCATCTCCTCCATACCTCTCCTCTCACCTCCTGTTTCTCCTCATATCCTCCATACCTCTCCTCTCACCTCCCGTTTCTCCTCTTTTTTGCTTGCCTCCTATCTCTTCTCCTCTCTCCTCCTTACCTCGACTGTCCCCTCCCGTCTCCCCTCCCATCTCCCCCTGTCTCCCGTCCCCCCTCTCCCCACACAGTGTGTGTGAATCCAGGTGATGTCCACCATGGTTTATCCTCGCGAAGAAGCCCTGGAGCGCCTGAGTCAGGATGAGATCGTGCTGAACACCAAGGCCGTGGTGCAGGGCCTGGAGACGCTGCGCGGGGAGCACGCCCAGCTCCTCACCTCGCTGCTGGACTGCACCCAGCCACCCGCCACCCAGGAGAAGTCAGGCCTGCTGCGCAAGAGCCTGGAGGCCATCGAGCTGGGTCTGGGAGAAGCACAGGTATAACGACGATAATAAACCTCTTTTTAAAGTTTTCAAAACACTGGTATAAAAATGGATTCACACAGTGGTAAATAAAGACGGGTAGGTACAACAAACAAAATAGATGAATAGCCTAATGGTAAATGTCAAATGACATTCCTGCAAGATATTAAAAGATGGAAGAAACGACGTACATAAATAGTTATAAAAGCCAATCTATGAACAACAAATATTTAAAAGCCATCTCGTCAGTCCGTCGTTTAAAAATGTATTTAAATGAAGGAGACTCTTGGGGAGCCTGGTCTTGGGCAGTTGCTGCCCGGTCTGCTCATTCCTTGGTAGTTTGCAGCTTAGACTGTAATGGTTTGGGAGAGGGATGGATCAGGGGTGCGTCAGACTGGATTCTCTATTTATATTGTGTGTGGTGGTGGAGATATATTTGTCATAAACACTTCCCTGGAAATATTACAATCTAAGCTGAATCTGTGAGGGTAGTGCGACTGTGGTGAGGTGTGCAGTGGGAGTGACTGAGGGGTTCAAGGTCGGGGGAGGACTGCACCAGGGGTCGGCCCTCGGTCCATTCTTATTTGCTATAGTGATGGACAGGCTGACGGACGAGGTCAGGCAGGAGTCCCCGTGGACCATGATGTTCGCAGATGTAGTGAGAGCAGGGAGCAGGTGGAAGAGAACCTGGAGAAGTGGAGGCATGCACTGGAGAGAAGAGGGATGAAAGTGAGCAGAGGCAAGACCGAGTACATGCGTGTGAATGGGAAGGAAGACGGAGGGGTGGTGATGATGCAAGGAGAAGAGGTACCAAAAGTGGACGAGTTTAAATACTTGGGGTCACAGAAGAGAGTGCAGGCCGGGTGGTGCGGGTGGAGAAGGATGACGGGGGTTATCTGCGATAGAAGGGTACCAGCAAGAGTTAAGGGAAAGGTCTACAGCAGGGTAGTGAGACCAGCTATGCTGTATGGTCTAGAAACGGTGGCACTGACCAACAAGCAGGTGGTCGGAGCTGGAGGTGGCGAAGATGAAGATGTTAAGGTTCTCTCTGGGAGTAACGAGGTTGGACAAAATCGATATGGTTTGGACATGTGCATCGGGAGGAGGATGCTGGAGATGGAGCTGCCAGGAAAGGGGAAGGCCCAAGAGGAGGTTTATGGACACTGTGAATGAGGACATGTGGGCGTGACGGAGGATGACGCAGAGGACAGGAACAGATGGAAACGGATGATCCGCTGTGGCGACCCCTGATGGGAAAAGCCGAAAGAAGAAGCTGAATCTGTGGAGAACAAGCCCTATGGGCCATTATTAGATTGTTTTATTACATAAAGGCCTATTTCTAGGGCTGTCCCGAATATAATTTATTTGGGCTTAGAGGTTTCAGCAGCAATTAATTGGAAGCTTAGGGAGAGGGTTGGTATTATGGGGTGGACATGGACATAGTGCTGGAAGACACAACACAACGGCACAAAAACAGCACAACGCAAATATGACAAATGTAATATCTAACCTAGCTGTAAGCTAAGCCTGTTGTACAGTGATGTGCCTAATGTAATATCTAACCTAGCTGTAACCTAAGCCTGTTGTACAGTGATGTGCCTAATGTAATATCTAACCTAGCTGTAACCTAAGCCTGTTGTACAGTGATGTGCCTAATGTAATATCTAACCTAGCTGTAACCTAAGCCTGTTGTACAGTGATGTGCCTAATGTAATATCTAACCTAGCTGTAACCTAAGCCTGTTGTACAGTGATGTGCCTAATATCTAACCTAGCTGTAACCTAAGCCTGTTGTACAGTGATGTGCCTAATATCTAACCTAGCTGTAACTAAGCCTGTTGTACAGTGATGTGCCTAATATCTAACCTAGCTGTAACTAAGCCTGTTGTACAGTGATGTGCCTAATATCTAACCTAGCTGTAACCTAAGCCTGTTGTACAGTGATGTGCCTAATAGCTAACCTAGCTGTAACCTAAGCCTGTTGTACAGTGATGTGCCTAATATCTAACCTAGCTGTAACCTAAGCCTGTTGTACAGTGATGTGCCTAATAGCTAACCTAGCTGTAACCTAAGCCTGTTGCCTAACGTAAGCCCTACTTATTTAATAAATTAATTAGCCTAGCCCATGGCAAATCATATTTTAGATATTATTGAGATGAAAGTATTGGATACTGATATGATAATAGGAATAAATCAACCTCTTATGGTTAAGAGGAACATTTGGAAGGCAGTGGCGTACATCCGCTTGGGCGTTGGAGTCCAGTGAGGTAATGGGAGCTGGTGGGAAAATATTTGATCATTTTCTTTTGCCTTTCTCATTTGCTCCCATCCTCCAATTTAGTTGTTATGCCAATTCCCATCCTGATCATTGCACCACCCTCTGTCCGGGTAGGGTGTAGACTACCACATGTCTTCTCCGATACATGTGGAGTCGCCAGCCGGTTATTTTCACCTGACAGCGAGGAGTTTCACTGGGAGAGCGTCACGCATGCAGAGTTTCACGCCATCTCCCCCAGATCCCCTCCCTGCTGAACAGGTGCCCCGACCGACCAGTTGGAGCATGTAGACTCAACCATTAAAGTCTTGTGCTTATATCATGTGATTGTATATGGTTCAGTCTACTACTCAACCCTTATATCATGTGATTGTATATGGTTCAGTCTACTACTCAACCCTTATATCATGTGATTGTATATGGTTCAGTCTACTACTCAACCCTTATATCATGTGATTGTATATGGTTCAGTCTACTACTCAACCCTTATATCATGTGATTGTATATGGTTCAGTCTACTACTCAACCCTTATATCATGTGATTGTATATGGTTCAGTCTACTACTCAACCCTTATATCATGTGATTGTATATGGTTCAGTCTACTACTCAACCCTTATATCATGTGATTGTATATGGTTCAGTCTACTACTCAACCCTTATATCATGTGATTGTA
Source organism: Notolepis coatsorum (assembly GCF_963971535.1). Lineage (NCBI taxonomy): Eukaryota > Metazoa > Chordata > Actinopteri > Aulopiformes > Paralepididae > Notolepis > Notolepis coatsorum. Next base: position 176,286,284 of record NC_140168.1, on the reverse strand, counting down.
TATGGTTCAGTCTACTACTCAACCCTTATATCATGTGATTGTATATGGTTCAGTCTACTACTCAACCCTTATATCATGTGATTGTATATGGTTCAGTCTACTACTCAAACCTCATTCGGGGGAAATCACACTTGATGCGTCTATTTTCTTTTATTCTATTTATTTCTGGGATTTTCTGTATTTTTCACCCATCCCAATTTAGTCGTTATGCCAATTCCCTTCCTGATCGTTGCGCGCATTGCCCCACTGTCAGCTTTGGGAGGGTGTAGAACTACCACATGCCTCCTCCCCCGATACATGTGGAGTCAGCCAGCCGCTTCTTTTCACCTGACAGCAAGGAGTTTCACTGGGGGAACGGGAACATAACGCGTGCAGAGGTTCACGCTATTTCTCCCAGATCCCCTCCCTGCTGAACAGGCGTCCCGACCGACCTGTAGGAGTCGCAGTTTACAACGACCAGGACGCATACCCCACCGGCTTCCCAATTGCCAATTGTGTTAGTAGGGACGACTGACCAAGCCGGAGGTACCGCTGACAGCTGGATTCGATCCCAGAGTCTCTGCGGTGGTAGGCGAGTGCTTAGTCCACTGCGCTACCCAGCCGCACCTCGATGCGTCTTTTAAATAACAGAGGGTGATGCTACGATGATCTCATTTAGTTGCATGACTCGGTCTAAAGGGAATAATGGAGGATGAGTGGTCCATGACCCCAAAATATGTGACCGTGAGTCTCACTGAAGGCAGCAGGATCGTGTCATGTTGCCAGTTGGTGTCTGGGTGACACAGATTGTATGATAGCCCTATTTCCTATTAAACCAACGATGATGTCGATCTGATGAGTCTTTTCTCAGTAGTTTGCACTTACAAGGAATTTAATTTGGTTGTTTGTTGCGACATTAACACAATCTGCGCCGGAAACGAGTTAACTCGTTATTGCCCGCCATGCGTTCAGCGCCAGAAACGAGTTTACTCGTTTTTGGGATCGTTATTTCGTTTATTCGCTATATCTATTCATAATTCATAGCTGCAGCCTCTGGTATAGCCTTCAGACCCTGTCTGAGCTGGAAGACGGTCAACACCGCCCTCTACTGCCAGGCGGAGCTATTGCATCTCATTGAAAATGGGCTGGTGTGTTTTAGGAACCGATCTGAGCCGGGCGGGCGTGGTTTAAATACTCAGGCGAGCCAGTTCTATACAACGATGGCATCGAACAGTAACTCCGCCCGCCCGTCATTGTGGAACGGTCGGTAGTGTGGTACAGACCTCCGTACTTGTGCCCCGCTACGACGGTAATTTCATGTATGCACGAGGAGACATAATAATGATAATATAGCGTTGATTTCAGGATGATTAGATATTCAGCCGAAAAATTACAACGTGATGACTGGATTACAGTAAAATGCCTTTTTCTCGTCTTTTTCCTGGAATGACTGAAAAGCACCCAAACCATACTCTATTCAAAACTGTATATAAACGGAAATGTACGGATGAAAAAACAATCCGTCTCGGGCATGTTGACTGGAAGCAACTCAGAGACTCGACGGCGTTATTAGACCCATATATATAATATAAGATATATTTTAAGCACTCGCAAATGTCGCAGTCTAAAACTATACCATTGAATAAAGACCTGGCGATGAAGGGGGATCAGCGCCCCTGCTGCTGGCGGTCAATGTGTTAACAGACAGACAATTAAGGTAGAATAAAATTAAATGGAATATAAACTAAATTAAAATAAAAGTATAATATAATAGAAAATTCAAATAGGCCAGGGCTATACAATTGTGCATGATTTAGTCGAGTCACTATTTAGAATAAAAATACAGTGGGATGGAATATTTAACAGGCAATTGAGCATTATTGGCCGCTGGAGTTAGTCACAAACTAGTCAATGGGGCCAAGCTCCACAAGCTGTGGACCCCAGGAAGAGTAGCTGTTGCCATTTGTAACGGCTAATGGGGATCCAAATAAACTTAAACTTAAAGCTGACTGAACGTAACTGAGAACTACTCCACAGTGCACACATACAGTAATAGATTTCAATACCAGCTGACTGAAACTAACTGAAATCTACTCCCCACCTTGGGAACAGGGTGAAAAGCAATCTCAACCGGAGCATGACATAAGAGCAAAATGGCCGCTAACGGCCACTAGCTGGTCTTCTACCACTCCACCCTCTTACATTAGTGGTGGGCTCGCTTGGAATATGTGGTTCTCTGGACTGTCCGATACGTGTTAAGTTATGTGAACACATGCATGGTCAGTACGCAGCTTCTCACTTCAGATACAGCCGGGCTATACGTGACCTTGCTTGTGAAAGTAAACGTGCCCTCATGGTGGGTTCCCCCCCCATCTGTCTTTTATTGTCCGTCTGCCTTTAACTCGAGCTTGATCCCTCATGACCAAAAGGATAAAAGGTAACGGTGGAATGAAGATGAAAGTAACTGAACATACAGCGGAAGGGTGTTGGTCTCCAGACACTGCAGTCCCATTTTCCTTCCCTGGGCCCTACCCCTCATTTCGGAGTGCCCTTAACTGGGTAGTGGCCCTTCAGAACGGAGCTACAAGGAGTAGGGGTTGAAATCTTTACCTAGGAAATGGGACGCCCCTCGTTTCGTCATGAGTAGTAAAATAATGTAAAGGCCTTACCTACTATGTATCGGCTTATTCGTTTGTTACAGGGCCTAGAAACATAACCGACAGTGTACATATAATAATGATATAGGCCTACGTATTTATTGTATATCAAACACGGCACTTTATTTACAGCGTATTTTGAGATTAATTACATTCTGAACTGCAATGTAGTGGAGCTGTGCATCTGGAGAGAAAAAGCCACACAATTCTGCATTTTTCCTCAATATCTCCGCGACACCAACTGTATGAGTTATGAAAGACCTTGTAACCGGACAGGTCTCTCCTACATTACTGGCACCGGCCGTGGAGAAAACTAACCCAGAATGACGAGTGTTACTGCTCGGTTCATCTGGTTGAGCAGTTCTGCCATATCTGATGATTAAACTGACCTAACCATTTTGTCCGCCATCAAAAGATACTTAAAACCCGTATTTCTTTCTTGATTTGGAGCAGTGGAAATAATTGTAATCATATTTGGAAAGGTGTGAGATAGGGGGAAAAAGCGACATTTCCTCAAAGGGAAACCGAAACCTAAGTCCTTTACGCTCTACCTTCTACCCCTCCGTTTGGAGTCAGCATCTGAAAACACTCCGATTGGAGGGCCAGACCTGCAAAATAATCGGAACACCCTACGCTACGCGGCCACGCGCAGAACAGAGGGGTGGGGCCAAACAGAGGGGTTGGGCCAAACAGAGGGGTTGGGCCAAACAGAGGGGTAGGGCCAAACAGAGGGGTGGGGCCAAACAGAGGGGTGGGGCCAAACAGAGGGGTAGGGCCAAACGGAGGGGTAGGGCCAAACAGAGGGGTTGGGCCAAACAGAGGGGTTGGGCCAAACAGAGGGGTTGGGCCAAACAGAGGGGTCGGGCCAAACAGAGGGGTGGGGCCAAACAGAGGGGTAGGGCCAAACGGAGGGGTAGGGCCAAACAGAGGGGTCGGGCCAAACAGAGAGGTGGAGCCAAACAGAGAGGTGGAGCCAAACAGAGGGGTTGGGCCAAACAGAGGGGTTGGGCCAAACAGAGGGGTTGGGCCAAACAGAGGGGTAGGGCCAAACAGAGAGGTGGAGCCAAACAGAGGGGTGGGGCCAAACAGAGGGGTAAGGCCAAGCGGTAGGTGAGATCGGACCCAAGTAACAAAATAATCCACCCCTCCCCTACTCCACACCCCACCCCTCCCCTCCACTCCTCCCCACCTCTCCGCTCCGCCCCACCCCACCCCACCCCTCCCCTCCCCTCCACCCCACCCCTCCACCAGGTGATCATCGCCCTCTCGGGACACCTGAGCGCCGTGGAGTCGGAGAAGCAGAAGCTGCGAGCCCAGGTGCGCCGGCTGTGCCAGGAGAACCAGTGGCTACGGGACGAGCTGGCGGGGACCCAGCACAAGCTGCAGCGCAGCGAGCAGAGCGTGGCCCAGCTGGAGGAGGAGAAGAAGCACCTGGAGTTCATGAACCAGATCAAGAAGTTCGACGACGACGTCTCGCCCTCGGAGGACAAGGGCCAGGGAGGAGGAGGAGGAGGAGGAGGGGACAATTCCAAGGACAGCCTGGACGACCTGTTCCCCAACGACGATGACCAGGGGCCAGGTACTGTCTGCTGCCCCGCAGGGAGGGGTGCTAGGTCTGGGTACTGTCTGCTGTCCCGCAGGGAGGGGTGCTAGGTCTGCGTACTGTGCTGTCCCGCAGGGAGGGGTGCTAGGTCTGGGTACTGTCTGCTGTCCCGCAGGGAGGGGTGCTAGGTCTGGGTACTGTGCTGTCCCGCAGGGAGGGGTGCTAGGTCTGGGTACTGTCTGCTGTCCCGCAGGGAGGGGTGCTAGGTCTGGGTACTGTGCTGTCCCGCAGGGAGGGGTGCTAGGTCTGGGTACTGTCTGCTGTCCCGCAGGGAGGGGTGCTAGGTCTGGGTACTGTGCTGTCCCGCAGGGAGGGGTGCTAGGTCTGGGTACTGTCTGCTGTCCCGCAGGGAGGGGTGCTAGGTCTGGGTACTGTGCTGTCCCGCAGGGAGGGGTGCTAGGTCTGGGTGGGAGATGTCAGATACTGGAGAGATACAGCAACTGGCTAAAGTTTAGTTATTATATACTCAGGAAGATGTCTGTACGATACTGGATAGATAAAGCAACTTTCTAAAGTTTAGTTATTATATACTCAGGAAGATGTCTGTACGATACTGGATAGATAAAGCAACTTTCTAAAGTTTAGTTATTATATACCCAGGAAGATGTCTGTACGATACTGGATAGATAAAGCAACTTTCTAAAGTTTAGTTATTATATACCCAGGAAGATGTCTGTACGATACTGGATAGATAAAGCAACTTTCTAAAGTTTAGTTATTATATACCCAGGAAGATGTCTGTACGATACTGGATAGATAAAGCAACTTTCTAAAGTTTAGTTATTATATACCCAGGAAGATGTCTGTACGATACTGGATAGATAAAGCAACATTCTAAAGTTTAGTTATTATATACTCAGGAAGATGTCTGTACGATACTGGATAGATAAAGCAACTTTCTAAAGTTTAGTTATTATATACTCAGGAAGATGTCTGTACGATACTGGATAGATAAAGCAACTTTCTAAAGTTTAGTTATTATATACTCAGGAAGATGTCTGTACGATACTGGATAGATAAAGCAACTTTCTAAAGTTTAGTTATTATATACTCAGGAAGATGTCTGTACGATACTGGATAGATACAGCGACTGGCTGGTCTAAAGCTCAGTTGTACTCTGGCTGACCTCAGTAAGATACTGGATAGATAACCGTCTACGTCAGGTTGTCCCTACCTTGGGGATACATTTGAAAGAATCTCAATTAAACAAAAATTACTAATGGTCATTGCTGGCCAGCTCACAAGTGCAGCTCGATCTCTGTCCTGAGAGATGAAAGGTTTGTTTCTGCTTGCCGTCAGATGGAGGTGTTGATATACTGAGAGTGGGCCCTCCTGGTAGGAACACTGCGGCCCTTTGCTCTCCCAGGCAGGACTACAGATGGCCCCAGTGTGGCCGAGGTTGTTTATTTTTAGACTGGTTTCTTCACAGATCAAATCTGTTTTTCAATAGAGCCATGTACCAGGTGGGCGCTGTTGGCAGCTGTACGCTTAATCGTGGTGGAAATGGCAGTTTAAAGCTCCCCGTAGGCAACTTCTGAGAAATTAGCAGTTTACCTGCCCAGCAGAAATAACTTTTCGAGCCCATGCACGCGCAACAAAGGTTTTACACAGACTCCCAGAGGCAGCTTTAAGCGTATATATATATATAAGATATTTCCCAGCCTTTGATCGACTCACTGTGTGTTCAAAAGAATTAAATAAAATAAGTCCGCTTAACACTGCTGGTGCCTCTGGGAGTCTGTTTTCCATAGAGACCCGGAGGAAGCAGCCTCAAGCTGACCTACAGTACATGTCTTTTTTTATTTTACACAAATACAACGTGCATGAGCTTGAAAAGTGCTGCAGAGCCATGTCTCTGCTGAGCAGCTAAACTCACTCTTAAAGTGAAGCAGAGCCATGTCTCTGCTGAGCAGCTAAACTCACTCTTAAAGTGATTCAGAGCTCTGTCTCTGCTGAGCAGCTAAACTCACTCTTAAAGTGATGCAGACTGTCTCTGCTGAGCAGCTAAACCCACTCTTAAAGTGATGCAGAGCCATGTCTCTGCTGAGCAGCTAAACTCACTCTTAAAGTGATGCAGAGCCATGTCTCTGCTGAGCAGCTAAACTCACTCTTAAAGTGATGCAGAGCCATGTCTCTGCTGAGCAGCTAAACTCACTCTTAAAGTGATGCAGAGCTCTGTCTCTGCTGAGCAGCTAAACTCACTCTTAAAGTGATGCAGAGCCATGTCTCTGCTGAGCAGCTAAACTCACTCTTAAAGTGATTCAGAGCCATGTCTCTGCTGAGCAGCTAAACTCACTCTTAAAGTGATGCAGAGCCATGTCTCTGCTGAGCAGCTAAACTCACTCTTAAAGTGATTCAGAGCCATGTCTCTGCTGAGCAGCTAAACCCACTCTTAAAGTGATGCAGAGCCATGTCTCTGCTGAGCAGCTAAACCCACTCTTAAAGTGATGCAGAGCCATGTCTCTGCTGAGCAGCTAAACTCACTCTTAAAGTGATGCAGAGCTCTGTCTCTGCTGAGCAGCTAAACTCACTCTTAAAGTGATGCAGAGCCATGTCTCTGCTGAGCAGCTAAACTCACTCTTAAAGTGATGCAGAGCCATGTCTCTGCTGAGCAGCTAAACTCACTCTTAAAGTGATGCAGAGCTCTGTCTCTGCTGAGCAGCTAAACTCACTCTTAAAGTGATGCAGAGCCATGTCTCTGCTGAGCAGCTAAACTCACTCTTAAAGTGATGCAGAGCCATGTCTCTGCTGAGCAGCTAAACTCACTCTTAAAGTGATGCAGAGCTCTGTCTCTGCTGAGCAGCTAAACTCACTCTTAAAGTGATGCAGAGCCATGTCTCTGCTGAGCAGCTAAACTCACTCTTAAAGTGATGCAGAGCTCTGTCTCTGCTGAGCAGCTAAACTCACTCTTAAAGTGAAGCAGAGCCATGTCTCTGCTGAGCAGCTAAACTCACTCTTAAAGTGATGCAGAGCCATGTCTCTGCTGAGCAGCTAAACTCACTCTTAAAGTGATTCAGAGCTCTGTCTCTGCTGAGCAGCTAAACTCACTCTTAAAGTGATTCAGAGCTCTGTCTCTGCTGAGCAGCTAAACTCACTCTTAAAGTGATTCAGAGCTCTGTCTCTGCTGAGCAGCTAAACTCACTCTTAAAGTGATGCAGAGCCATGTCTCTGCTGAGCAGCTAAACTCACTATTTTTTTTGATCCACTTTTTCTCCCATTTTAATTTTTTTTTATATTTTTTTTATTATTGCAAAACAAAAATTATTAAAAGTCAGTACTCAACACATAATGCATAATGAAACTAACAGTCAAGGTGGTTAAAATTACATGCAAGTACAGAAACAAGACAAAAAAAAAGTCTATAATAACATTTTAACCGTATACAGTGTATATCCAGCGAAATTAACAATTATATAAATGTTTATATAGGACATACCCCTAATACCTATTTTCTAAAACCCTACACACATATGCTCCAGCTCGAACCCCCCCCTCCCGGACCCCTCCTTGGATAGTACCTCCATTATCCCTCACTCCTAACCAGACACTACCATTATAAGCTAGCTTTTATTCTCTCCACCACTTCTACCCACATTGACATTTTGGATTTGTTGAGACCCAGAATTCTTGCTGTAGATATTTCTTGATATATCACATCGAGATATGTAAGAGACCAAACTTTCCGGCACATTTTTTCCGGTTGAAACCAGCGTGATGCGATCAGTTTTTTTAGCTACTGTGATACCCGATAAGACCAATCTCTTTAGCTGTGGATTTACTGCAAACTCAAAAACATAATTTAAAAGCAATACAGAGGGGTGTACTGGTATATTCCAAGATACGAGTTTTGATAATTGATGGGTCACATCTTTCCAGAATGCCTTAACTGGTATAATATAAGATTCATATTCACATATAAGATTCCCTATATGGGAAGAGCAAGGCATACACTCATTAGGGGATATTTTTAATAACCAGGGCTTCTGTAGTTATGGAGAAATATGCACAAAGTTTAACCTCACCGAGTCCACATGGCTTTTTTACATACAGTTACGCCTATGTTTGAGGTCTCACGGTGTTCCATTACACATACCAGTTGAACACCACAGATACCACAAATGTTTCTATGAAAGAGAAACATTGGGAGGTTTTGTATCAGGTTTTTATTATCAATTACTAACGTCCTCGTATGAAACCCTTCAACTAGACACTGTCTGGAGGAGGGATATTCCAGACCTGGAAAGTGACTTTGATTGGCAAGAAGTATGGGCAAATGTCCGTCTTACATCAAGGAACCCGGACCATCAACAAATCAATCTTAACTATATTCACAGGACATACTTGACTCCTATAAGACTGAACAGAATGGGCCTGAAACAGGACTCAAAATGCTCCCAATGTACAAATGGAGACGAAGGGACATTTATGCACATGTATTGGGACTGCCCACCAGTTAAGGCATTCTGGAAAGATGTGACCCATCAATTATCAAAACTCGTATCTTGGAATATACCAGTACACCCCTCTGTATTGCTTTTAAATGATGTTTTTGAGTTTGCAGTAAATCCACAGCTAAAGAGATTGGTCTTATCGGGTATCACAGTAGCTAAAAAACTGATCGCATCACGCTGGTTTCAACCGGAAAAAATGTGCCGGAAAGTTTGGTCTCTTACATATCTCGATGTGATATATCAAGAAATATCTACAGCAAGAATTCTGGGTCTCAACGAATCCAAAATGTCAATGTGGGTAGAAGTGGTGGAGAGAATAAAAGCTAGCTTATAATGGTAGTGTCTGGTTAGGAGTGAGGGATAATGGAGGTACTATCCAAGGAGGGGTCCGGGAGGGGGGGGGTTCGAGCTAGAGCATATGTGTGTAGGGTTTTAGAAAATAGGTATTAGGGGTATGTCCTATATAACATTTATATAATTGTTAATTTCGCTGGATATACACTGTATACGGCTAAAATGTTATTATAGACTTTTTTTTTGTCTTGTTTTTGTACTTGCATGTAATTTTAACCACCTTGACTGTTAATTTCATTATGCATTATGTGTTGAGTACTGACTTTTAATAATTTTTGTTTTGCAATAATAAAAAAAAAAGAGGGGTGTACTGGTATATTCCAAGATACGAGTTTTGATAATTGATGGGTCACATCTTTCCAGAATGCCTTAACTGGTGGGCAGTCCCAATACATGTGCATAAATGTCCCTTCGTCTCCATTTGTACATTGGGAGCATTTTGAGTCCTGTTTCAGGCCCATTCTGTTCAGTCTTATAGGAGTCAAGTATGTCCTGTGAATATAGTTAAGATTGATTTGTTGATGGTCCGGGTTCCTTGATGTAAGACGGACATTTGCCCATGCTTCTTGCCAATCAAAGTCACTTTCCAGGTCTGGAATATCCCTCCTCCAGACAGTGTCTAGTTGAAGGGTTTCATACGAGGACGTTAGTAATTGATAATAAAAACCTGATACAAAACCTCCCAATGTTTCTCTTTCATAGAAAAATTTGTGGTATCTGTGGTGTTCAACTGGTATGTGTAATGGAACACCGTGAGACTTCAAACATAGGCATAACTGTATGTAAAAAAGCCATGTGGACTCGGTGAGGTTAAACTTTGTGCATATTTCTCCATAACTACAGAAGCCCTGGTTATTAAAAATATCCCCTAATGAGTGTATGCCTTGCTCTTCCCATATAGGGAATCTTATAGGACGTTTTCCCATTAAGAGTGCATTGTTATTAGGGGTGGGAATCACCAGTTGCATCATGATACGATACGATATCGATTCTTTGGACAACGATACGATATTTGCCGATATCACAAAGTCTCTCACGATACAATACGATACGATTAGATTCAGGTGCCTGCGATCGATATGAGATGATATCATATGCCCATTTAACACAATCAGTTATGAGACTCGCCACAGGATTTTCAAAATAAGAGTATCGATATGAATCGATCTCATTACATCGCATCGATCCGATTCGATCGTTGATAATTACATCGATGTATCGATCTGGATCGATGTATCGTCCCACCCCTAATTGTTATTGAATATGGGAGTGTGATTATGCCATTTTTGAGGGTTAGGATATTTTTTTTGTGTTTCCCGCCATGTTCTGATTGCATGGGTAATTATGGGGCCAAATTTCCGCTCACAGTGCTTGATTGAAAGTTTAGTGTGTGCTATGTCCTTCAGTCTCTGTGGGGCTACTATGTTTTCTTCTAATTCTCTCCAAGATACCAAAGCCTGGGGATCAAACCATATTGTCAATGGTCTTAATGTGAAAGCCTTAAAATATTGTAAAAAATCTGGAACTGCCATGCCACCGTCTGCTTTATTTCTCTGTGCGGTGGATCTTTTTATGCGAGGTGGTTTGTTATTCCAAATAAATTTGTATGTGGAGGAGTGTAATCTTTTCCAGTAGCCCTCTGGAGGGGGTAACGGTAGCATTGAGCTGATGAAGTTGATTCTTGGTAATACATCCATCTTAACTATTGATACCCTTGCCTGTACTGAGTTTTTAAGTTTTGCCCACCTGTCCAGGTCGTCTTTGATTTTGTTCTGTATTTTTGTGTAATTGTGCTTCACCGTTTGTCTTATGGTGGGAAATATTTCCACACCCAAGCATCTAAAATGTTTTACCATGGGTATCGCACCTGGGAGGGTTGTGTCTTTTTTTGCATGGATGTTAAGAGGAAGGAAAGCCGACTTCGGCCAATTTATTTTAAATCCCGATAAATCACCAAAGTTCTCTATCAACTTGAGTAGATGCGGCAATGTGGTGTTGGGGTTTTGCATGAACAATATTACGTCGTCCGCATATAAACTAATTTTATGTTGTGTGCCCTTGATTACGATTGGTTCTATGTATTGGGATTGTCTTATATATTGTGCTAAAGGCTCTAATGATAGATCGAATAGTCCGGGACTAAGAGGGCAACCCTGTCTGGCTGAGCGTTATACCGGAAAGATTTCGGAGATGAATGTGCCTGTTGTAATCATGGCCGATGGGTCCTTGTATAATACTTTAATCATATCAATGAATCCTTTTCCTAACCCCATCCTTTCTAATACTGCCCATAGAAACGACCATTCCAGCCTGTCAAATGCTTTCATAGCATCCAGGGATAGCATCGCCTTAGGTGTGGTGTCCTCTTTGTCTGCATCTAGTACGTGCAGTATTCGTCTTATGTTATCATTGATCAGGCGACCTCTTATGAAGCCAGTTTGGTCCGGATGAACTAAAGACGTCATATGCTTTTGCAATCTGATGGCTAATACCTTAGAGTACAGTTTGACATCGGTTCTGAGGAGGTTTAAAGGTCTGTAACTACCGCACTCGGTGGGGTCTTTGTCTTTTTTGAGAAGGACTGAAATGAGTGCGATATTGTGGTGTTTATGGAAGCTCCCCTCCTTGACTGAGTATAAGATCATATTTAGTAATAAGGGTCCAAATATGTCCCAACAAGAAAGGTACATTTCTGATGGGATACCGTCTCTTCCCGGAGCCTTACCATTTTTCATTCCGGATATGGCCTTCTTGAGTTCTTCTAATGTGATCGGTGCTTCTAACTGTTTAGCGTCGTCCTCCGAAAGTTTAGGGAGAATAATTTGATTAAGATATGTGTCCAATTTGTTTTGATCAAAGGTCGTTTCTGAATTATACAAGTCGGAGTAGAATTCTTTGAATGTATCGTTTATTATTTTGGGGTCCGTTACAAGTACTTGTTGTTTTCTAATGGCAGTTATATCTGCACATTTTGCATTCATTCTTAATCGCATGGCTAATAGGTGACTAGGTTTAGAACCTTGGAAATACTGCTGTTGTCTTGTGCTGCGTATTTGCATTTCCGATTTTTGTCTGTATATTGCATTGATCTCTGTTTTTAGAATGTTAACTTGATTTTCTAGTCTAGTTGAGTTGTTGTATTTTAAAGAATTAAATAACGTTGAGTAAAGCGTTTCTATTTCAGACAGTTTTGTGCATTGATTTTTGCGCAATATGGAGGAAAATCTATCCGTGAAATCCTTGATCATACCCTTTACCGACATCCATATTATTCTGGGGTCTTGCACCGCGTTTGCATTATCCCGTAGGAATACTGTGAGAGCTTCTTTGAGTTGTGTAATGAATTCCTTGTTGTTAAGCAGCATAGTATTAAAACGCCATCTTGGGGCCCGGGAAGATAGTATACCAAATGTTGCTTTTAGGATTAAATAACAGTGATCTGAAAGTGCATTGGGTATCATTTCCACTTCATATTTATCAAATAGTCTCGGGGATGCAAAGACGTAATCAATTCTGGATAATGTGTTGTGTCTCGCCGATCGACAGGAGTACTTTCGGGTCGTGGGATTAAGTGAACGCCATAAATCAATTACCCCTGTAGTCTTTGACCAATCTTTTAATGCTTTAGATGAATTTTTTTGTTCGCTGGAAAAGGCCAGGTAAGATTTGTCCATCCTTGGATTCCAAATGGCATTAAAATCCGCACCTATTATAAATGAGTACTCGGGATGGTTTAACATTTCAACGGTTAGTGAAGTGAAGAAACCCACTTCGTACAAATTTGGGGCATATACCGCTGCCAACGCTATTTTCCTGTTATAATGTACAATCCTAGCTATAGTTATACGCCCCTCAGCATCCGACCATACCCCTTTTAATTCGATATTTAATTTACGTCTGACGACTATGGCTACACCTCGAGTTCTCGTACCAAAAGAAGAGTGACTAATATTATGGTATATGTTATCCGCTAACGTATCTATGTCTTCCTCTAAAATGTGCGTTTCGCTTAGTAGAGCCACGTCCACATGTTCTTTTTTCATCAGTGTGAGCACGCTTTTGCGTTTGTGTTGTTTGTTTATCCCACCGGTGTTCCATATCATTATATTCAAACTAGCCATAATCTATGCATGTTTTTGTGTAGTTTTTGGTAATGCTTCTGGAGTGCGAAGCTACAATAGATGTACATCCAATTAATGAGGTCCCGTTGAGAGCCGAGCTTAAAAACATATATATATACAAATAAAAATCCCCTATTTTCCCCTCGCCCAGAGAGTCGTACAGGCCTGTGTTCCAAAAACACATCCTCTGCGTATGACTTTCTCCCTTAGTCCACCGGATTGCCCAAACTGAGCATTGTAATCCTAATCTTCCTATGCTAATTGCCATAGGATCTAACATTTTCATTCTAATACAATAGAATGTCGCTTTTGGTCTTGCACCTTCCCTTACTGTAATGAAATATTGTGAAAAATGAAAAAAAAAGAGAATAAACTTTCATCGACATATTCATTTGAACCCTCTAACATGTAGGAAAGTCAGGAAACAGGAAAAGATTGTAGAGAAATATTGACACCTTAATGTGAAGAACAATGGAAAAGAACAATGTAAGTTAAAAGAAAGAGAGAAAAAATTGAATAATAAAAAAAAAGATAAAGATAAGGAGTGAGAGATAGAATAATACTCAACGTGGAGAAGCCACTAGAACCGAATTAAGTAATTAGATAAAATAGAAAAGCAGAGCCTTTTAGAGCTTCAATGTGCCAGTCTCTTCATCAGTGGAGTGATTACTTAAATTGTTAGAATAACCTTGTTGTGTTCATACGTTTAGGTGTGGTTGATTTTTAAAGTATTATTAAGGATACACACCGGATGTTTAATTGCAGGCCTTCGTTGTCATGGTGCATTATATTCTAGAAGGTTGTAGAATACACTAGTACTAATAGACTGTTGTTGTGTTCCAGAATGATCTAAGAGGCCCAGGGCAGTCGAGCGATAAACCCAGAATATTCCAGATTGATCTTATTGCCAATGATATGTTCTTGTCTCCCCGGAGACCAGAGGTCTGAAATTATAATGTATTACGAATCGTATTATACACAATACGCATTGGTATAGACGGCCTGCATATCATCTGCTACTTTGATGAACACAATAAAAGTCATTCTAATACTGATATACACAGAGGAAGAGGGAGATGAATCGGCTTATCTGTTTTCAGACAATGTCGTTCTGACTTGGGGTATCTGCTCCATATCGATTCCAATAATCCTCAGCCTCTTTAGGTGTGTGTAATCCAATCCTGCGGCCGTCCCTGCCCACGATCGATAACAGCGCCGGGTATGTTAGCCTTGGCCTGTGGCCAGACTTGAACAATTTTTGCATCACCTCCTTGTATGGTAGACGTCGAGCGATGGCGTCTTTGCTTAGATCTTCGTAGATAAATATTGAATGATCACCATGTTTCAGCTTCCCACGTTGGATGCGAGCAATTTTGATGATGTCATCTCTTATTGATGTCTTCCGCAGAGTAACAATGATGACTCTTGGTCCGTTGTTTCTTTGCTCTCCGCATTCGTGCCGAGCGCCTTGCCCACTAGGCCACGTAGCCGCCGCAGCTAAACTCACTCTTAAAGTGATTCAGAGCTCTGTCTCTGCTGAGTAGCTAAACTCACTCTTAAAGTGATGCAGAGCCATGTCTCTGCTGAGCAGCTAAACTCACTCTTAAAGTGATGCAGAGCTCTGTTTCTGCTGAGCAGCTAAACTGATTACAAGTATCCTGATAGGCCTTAAGCCAAATGATATTTATAAAAAAAAATTAAATTATTTTAATTATATTTGTTTATTCTTATTTCAAAATGTTATATTAAAAAACAGGAGGGAGAAATGTTTTGTTACTATATGTCAGTCATTCTAATTCAAAGGCTATAGCCTACCTAATTATTTGAATAAAAAAAGTTTTATCGGATTAACGATCGATTCAGCATCAGAATGATTGACGGAATGCTCAGTTACCCAAACAGTCGTCAGCGACACAGCCCTCCATTAGACGAGTGACGTCAGAGTGACGTCAGGTGTCTTCTTCCCCTGCCTGCAGCCCAGCCCAGCGGCGAGGTGGCGGCCCAGCAGGGGGGCTACGAGATCCCGGCCCGCCTGAGGACCCTCCACAACCTGGTGATCCAGTACGCCTCGCAGGGTCGCTACGAGGTGGCCGTGCCACTCTGCAAGCAGGCGCTGGAGGACCTGGAGAAGACCTCGGGGCACGACCACCCGGACGTGGCCACCATGCTCAACATCCTGGCCCTGGTCTACAGGTAGGGAGGGATAGAGAGGACCGTGTTGGGTTTCGAGAGGACCATGTTGGGTTTTGAGAGGACCATGTCAGTTGATATTGAAATCAACGATTATTAAGCACGATTTACTCATTGATTTGAGAACATCGTATGACGATGACTGAATTAGTTTCACCTTCTCGACCAAAGGCCGCCTTTCTGTCGTCTTCTACAAGTTATCAAAGATATTTCAAAATCACTTCACCCGAGCTGAAACTACTGTTTGGGCTTGGAGGAGCACACCGCTGTGAAGGAAGGGTGCGCTGCGTTTACAACACCAGACTAAATGAGAGCAACGCGGCATGCGACACAATAATGGTTTTATCTGGATTATCTTGGAAGGTATTTCAGATGGCTTGCTATAAGGCTAATGTGTTGCTGTGCAGATTCCCTGGTAAAGTCAAAATGCACATCAAACGGAAAAAAGGAGAGCAAAGCATCCGTGTTGAAAATAAATACACATCTGCATCGTAGTAATTCATATGACATAATATTCAGCAATAGGATCTATTCACCCCGTTAGGAGACATGAAGAAGGATGCAGGGATGTGCAGATATTAGGGGTGTAACGGTACACGTATCCGTACTGAACCGTTTCAGTACGCGCTGTGTACTGAACGAATGCAATGGTATGTTAACCAGCAACGGAACGTGCGTGCAGAACTTTATTTTTGCGTGCAGAATTTTATTAAAAACTCCCAAGTTCACCTCTTCCCAAAATATAACTTGCACAAAGGGCCGGATGTTTGTTCAGCCCACGCACAACACTGAGACTCAAAACCTACCTGTTCTCCCTAGCATTCAACCTTCCTTACCCATAACCACCCTCCTCCAACCTACCACCCCCTTTTCCCCTGCCATACGTTCTCTCCTCTCCTGCCCCCCCCCCACCCCCCTCTGTTTCCCTTACTCACTTCCCGACTCTCTCCCCTACTGACTCCTGTATTTGTTATCCGTTACTCGTGGTTTTATGTTCTTGTGTATGTTTTCTTTGTTTTTTTGCCTATTGTCAGCGACTTTGGGTCATTGAAAAGCGCTATTGTTGAAATATGACACGTATATCATGTAAATTAATAGCAGAGACATTCTCCCTGCATCATTACACTATACAAAGTCTGTATCCTCCTAATAGGACGTCTCTCTCCAGCCAGACCACTCACAGATCCTTATCAGTGACCTGCTTGGTGCAGGCCATACACACACACTTACACATAGGACAAGCACACACACACATACACATCCACACCCCCACACTCTCACACACACACACAAACCTACACACACGCACACATCTCCCCCACACACACACATACACACATACACCCTCGCTCTCAACGCGCACACAGTGACTCCTTTGGTGAGAAGATCCCACCAGACCCCCGGATCAAATAAATTCAACTCATTATGACAAAATGCCACAAGCCAACTAATATACGACCAGGTCAAACACTGGTCACATATTCCAGTCTCCATTAATCACAGATCGTTATCATAGAGACACACACACACAAACTTGCACGTAAATGTGCGTTCCACGCACTCATGCACGGCGGACATACAGGCTGACCAATACACACAGACACACAACGTGCACGCAGGACAAAGACACATACACACTGGACTAGGAGGCCAATAAAACACCCTGACAGAGAAACCACAGGGCTTCTTCTTCACTTCTCTGCTTTGACTGGACTGAACGGACTGACTGGACTCCACGGACGAGACTGCACAATGACTTGACTGTTTTTTCTTTCTTTTATATACTCGACCGGCCGGTTGTAACAATCTAGATTTCAATTGTACCTTGCTATATTCACCTTGTATAAATACTTTGCTTATTCACTTTTTATATTACAGTGCTTGTTAACTTTTTATAATAAATACCTTCAAAAGTGTTTCATCTCATATCTTTAAGTATCTTTTACAACTTTCACGATTGAGTCAATCTGTGACACTATACAAAATAAATGAATTATTATTATTTTGAGAGATTACCTGTAATTTAGCATAGCCTCATAGTGTGGCGAACGCACACACGTACACACACACACACAGACCCTCTCTCTCTCAGTGCGTGAGGAGGATTGGTGCTAGCTTGAGAAGGGGCTGTCTCTCGGAAATCAAATTAATGATAGTTTGTGGCATATAGAACGGACATTCATACGCAGCAACGCGCCTCCAAACAAGGTGTGATAAACATGAATTGATATATTTTCCTTGGCATTAAACAGGAAATAGTATTTACCATTAGGGACCTTCATGACGCTACTTTCTCTATTCAATAATAACATATTTTGCCCTGAGGGATGGTGGTCGCGGTTGTTGTTGTATTCAGTTAGTTCAATGACGTCGCTTGTCTCCTATCCGTCATGCAGCGCATTCAGGCCCACGCCTACAATCTAATATATATATATATATATATATATATATATATATTTATTTTTCTTTTTTTTATTAATTTGATTATTATTATTCTATTATTAATTTGAATATAGAATATTCATTGACAGCCCTACTTAACAGTTACTCCATCACCCCTGAGTGGAACATGGAAAGCCAAATAAATAAACGAAAACTTTGCCCCACTGTACCGAAAACCTGTGACGTAGGTACGTACCGAACCGTGGTTTTTGTGTACCGTTACACCCCTAGTACATATGGTATGGTAGGTATGTTTCCAACACAATATGCACTTTGCCAAAACGAGTGCGTTGATCCCGCTGCCCTTGTTGTGCCTCAGGGATCAGAACAAGTACAAGGAGGCAGCCCACCTCCTGAACGACGCCCTGGCCATCCGGGAGAAGACCCTGGGGAAGGACCACCCGGCCGTGGCCGCCACCCTCAACAACCTGGCCGTGCTCTACGGCAAGAGGGGCAAGTACAAGGAGGCGGAGCCGCTCTGCAAGAGAGCCCTGGAGATCAGAGAGAAGGTACCGGGAACACTGGAGTTTACCGTTTGTGTGTGTGTGTCAGGGTTCGCACAAGGTCCTTGAAGTGCCAAGATACAAAAAAAAAGTTGACAAAAAAAAGTCAAGGCCTGGAATTCCTTGAAAACAGCAAATCTTTTAACAAGGTGCTTAAAAAGTCATTGAAATTCAAATCAACCAATTTGATATTGAAGGTTTTGTTCATCCATGATAAAACATTTCTGAATCAAGACATTTCTTTTATTTAAAGTGTAACTAATTGTCGGAAATTGGTTTTAAGCCATAAATATTGGATCAGAATTATTTTCTATAAAAAAAAAAGGCATACCCTTGAGAGTCCAAGGGCCTGTTTGAACCCGTCGGCGGAGAACAAAGGGATTTAGAATGTCTCAGAAATGCTCAGGAAGTCGCGCTTTTCAGAAATCGGTAAAAATAGAAAAATGACATTTTCTAGTGCTTTGAGATGTAATATATATGTCTCCTTACTTGCTAAACGTAATACGACTTGTAAATATGTTTAATTCTTGCTAAATTGTATAGTTCTAATTATCCCTGTATTCCCCGAAACTACAACGTGTCACGTACATGCACGAGCGCACACACAAACGGCGCATAGGTGTTAATCACTGAGTGATCTAATATGCATATTCTTCAGCGCGAGAGGGGGGGGTTGTGTTTCTCACTGTCTGTCGTTGATAATATAATCTGAAGAGGTCCTGCATTATTATTATTATCATTCTCGAGAATACACGGGACCCGACGGAACGTTAATTTATGTATTAAAAGTAGTCTAACATGCTTTTCATCCTCGCCCGTGTATATACCCACGTCGCGCTAAAACAACATAACTACTGTATGGCAGAGACAGAGTGCGTGTGTGTACGAGTTATGAGTTATCTCGCAGTTCATTCAAGCGCGCATCACGGTCATGACAGCTCTCTCTAGAGTAGAAAGGTGCGCTCACAGGGGCGTAGCTGGAGATT
>NC_140168.1:176184498-176264498 GCF_963971535.1 Notolepis coatsorum | reverse complement strand
TGAGCTGTAACTAACACAAGGATTCAGTGTCCTCTAATGACATCACAGGAGATATTCAAACTCATGAACTCTCAATAACGTGTCAAACTAAACAAATGTGTGCAAAACTGTTTAGAGCCTTGGGATATGTGTGAGATTATGTGCTAAATACATAGCTGTTTTTGGTGAAGTGCCCCTTTTTTAATATGTCCCCAATTTGAAACGTGTTTTGTGTGTGTGTCTACTGGGGCAGAGTTTTCAAGCTGTGTCAGGCTGTGTTAGTGCTTTACTAGTCCCCTGTACAGTGTATTAACCCAGGCTCCTCTCGCTCGCTCTCTCTCTCTCTCTCTCTCTCTCTCTCTCTCTCTGTCTCTCTCTCTGTGCATGTCTGTCTCTCTCCCTCTCTCTCTCTGTCTCCCTGTGTGTGTCTCTCTGTCTCCTCTCTCTCTATCTCTATCTCTGTATCTCTCTCTCTCTGTCTCTCTCTCTAGGTTCTGGGTAAGTACCACCCAGACGTGGCCAAGCAGCTGAACAACCTGGCGCTGCTGTGTCAGAACCAGGGGAAGTACGAGGAGGTGGAGTACTACTACATGAGGGCGCTGGAGATCTACGAGTCCAAACTGGGAGCGGATGACCCCAACGTGGCCAAGACCAAGAACAACCTGGTCTGTACTCCACACGCTAGGAATCAAAACGTCTTATCATTTATATATTTCCATTAGAGCGCTGTTTCATCAGTGGGGTGACAACAGTGTTAATATATTAGATGTAAATGATCTCAGTTTGGGTCCCAGGGCTGAAAATGTCATTACATTGTTATTGATATTTTGACACGGTTCACTTTTCCTCGCTAACAAGCTTTTTGTTCTAGTATACAAACACACACAAAAGCACACACACAAGCGGGCACACAAGCACACACAAGCGCACACACACACACAAGCCAACAAGCGGCTCAGTGAAAGTCCAGGATGGTTTACTTGCAGTCTGCAATGCGCGTCGGACACAAGAAAACATATTCCTATATTCATTCACATCTAATGTGTGACGGGGAATGTGTGACAGGGTCCGGTCCAGATTGGTTTGCAGTTCGGCCCGGATCCGGACCTTTGTCTGCAGTTTGAGAAGTCCTGATTTATGCTACCTGGTGTAGAGTAGTCTGACCTGTTTTAGTATGAAATCCTTACACGCGTCTCTCTCCTACAGGCCACATGCTACCTGAAGCAGGGGAAGTTCAAGGCTGCCGAGGCCCTGTACAAAGAGATCCTGACCAGAGCGCACGAGAAGGAGTTTGGATCCGTCAACAGTAAGTAGCTGATGGTCACATTGTTGCACCAAACTGAGATGAACTCAGCCAAGTTTCCTACTTACAGATGCACTTGTGGTGACATTACATCCTGAATATGTCATTAATCCTGTACAGGTACATCCTAAATATGTCATTAATCCTGTACAGGTACATCCTAAATATGTCATTAATCCTGTACAGGTACATCCTAAATATGTCACTAATCCTGTACAGGTACATCCTAAATATGTCATTAATCATGTACAGGTACATCCTAAATATGTCACTAATCCTGTACAGGTACATCCTAAATATGTCACTAATCCTGTACAGGTACATCCTAAATATGTCACTAATCCTGTACAGGTACATCCTAAATATGTCACTAATCCTGTACAGGTACATCCTAAATATGTCACTAATCCTGTACAGGTACATCCTAAATATGTCACTAATCCTGTACAGGTACATCCTAAATATGTCACTAATCCTGTACAGGTACATCCTAAATATGTCACTAATCCTGTACAGGTACATCCTAAATATGCCACTAATCCTGTACAGGTACATCCTAAATATGTCACTAATCCTGTACAGGTACATCCTAAATATGTCACTAATCCTGTACAGGTACATCCTAAATATGTCACTAATCCTGTACAGGTACATCCTAAATATGTCACTAATCCTGTACCTGTACAGGTACATCCCTGTGTCTGTTAATCCTGTACAGGTACATCCCTGTGTCTGTTAACACTATCAGTGCCTGCCTTGTTTTCCTTTTTACCCCCTTGAATGCCATCATCCACTTCAATGTTAGCGTTAAAAACGCATAATCTATGTTTTAAATTATGGCTATGTGTCTAATCTGCCCGTCGCTTATCAATGACTTGTTTGCAGTCAACATTGTCGAAATGTATTGTTTTTTAATCGGTTCATATCCTTTTTATAGCATTTCGAAAAGCTATCGTTCTCTCGAAAATTTCCGGAAAATTGAAAGATTCCCCCATAAACGCCATTTATTGGAATATTCTCGAATACACTAGACACGTTGTCATTTGTCGGCCTATTTATGAATCGTTTTCAAATAAACGCTAGATTATCGATAGTATATGTGTACTTATGCACGCTATAGTAGCGGGCTGAAAAATCTATTCTCATTTCCTCAACATCACATACACACACAGCACATGCTGATATCTCAGTGAATACAGCTCTGATTATCCTAAAACTGGTAACATAGACTCCTTACCTTAGATCAGATGTTCTCCAAAAAGATTATTCCAATTCCTGATCGCCATTCCAAATATCGATCGCGTTTATTGATTGATTATTGGCTGCTGTAAATATATATTCCACGCTGCTTTCCAACTCGCGATCACTTCCATGTTCATCAGATCCATCGCCAGCATAATGGAGCCAGTAGGCTCCCCCCACAGGGATCTCCCAGTATAATCGAATGGGCTGCAGTTACACAGGGATAGACGATAGGGTGCAGTATTTTCCCATCTGAGCTCCTAGAGGGTCTGCTGTACCAACGGGAGACTCGGTTGATGAAAAATGAATTCATATCGCTAATAAAAAAATCAAACGACAATTCACGTCGTCGGCACTCAACGGGGGGCATGATAAGACGACAATACACGTCGTCGGCACTCAAAGTGTTAAGGACCGCTAATATTAGTGTAAGAGTTCTTGATCTGGCCAACTGTTGTGAAGGGCTTTCTCTTCACCAGGGAAATAATTCTTCTGGTGAATCCACCATCCTCCATGATTGGAGGATCAAGAAAAGAGGGCAGGTTCGGGATAGGTTAATTGAATTAGACCGAGGACATTTTATTTAATTATTGTAGAGTGTAGTGTAGAGGTCTAAGCACTCGCCTACCACCGCAGAGATGCGGATTCAATTCCCAGTACTTCCAGCTGATCAGACGTTTCAACGAAGGAACGTCTGGTCGTTGCAATGGCGGCTCCTGCTGGTCGGTCGGGGCGCCTGTTCAGCTGGGAGGGGATCTGGGGGAGATGGCGTGAACCTCAGTAACGCTCCATAACTCCTCGTTGACAGGTGAAAAGAAGCGGCTGGCGACTACACAGAGGAGGCATGTGGTGGTCTACTCTACACTCTCCCCAACGACCAGCACCGTGACACATGGGGAATTTGCATAATTACTAAATTGGGGAGAAAAGGCAAAAAGAAGAAATGTAAAGTCCCATAATTGGACTGGGAGTGGGAGATGGTAATGGTACCAGCCAACTCAAGTTTCAAGTTTCTTTAATAGTTAATAGTATAACTTGCTCCTAATGCGTGCGTCCGGCTGGGTGAATGTGGCGCAGTCACAGTTGATCGTCTCAGAAGGTCGAGGGATTAAACCGTGCACTACCTAACACGCGCAAAGCAGCTTAATGCTCTGATGTGTCCCTTAACACATTGAGTGCCACGCCCCTTCCGGGAAGTGACCACTTCCGTGCCGCCCATTAATCCCATGTAAACGTAGTTGTAGTTTGTAGAACTAAACCTATATTTTATAGTATCGCTATGGGTCTAATAACGCCCTCGAGTCTCATTGAGCTACTTCTGGTCAACGTGCAAAAAACAGATTCTTTTTTCATCCGTACATTTCCGTTTGATACCGTTTTGAATATGAACATAGTCCGGCCGCTTCTGAGCAATTCCAGGGAAAATACACAAACAGCGTTTTTTGTGTAATTCAATAAACACAACAATTATCGGATCTTCCTGAAATCAACGCTAGATCATCACTATTATCCTTTCTGGTGCACGCATGCAATGTGTTTTAGACCGGCGCCCCCCCCTCCTGCATCCCAATGGCAGAACAGCCAGACGCATAAACACATATAGCTTCAATCGCAGTAGAAATAAATATCAGATCAACGCAAGCTTTCATATAGTGTCCTTACCTGGTCTCTGAAGTAATGAAGAAAAAAATAATCCAATAATCTCATCGCCATTTCAGTTATCCACAGCAATCGTGCTTCCGACGTTATTGGGCATTGCTCTTCAACGGGCGGGCGGGGTCAGTTGTCCAAGCCATCCCTATAAGCGTGTGTTTTGCCGGAGTGTTTAGGACCCGCCCCCACGCCGCAGCTCGGTATAGAAAATAAACAAACACATTTCTAACCGGGTGCATTACTGGCCGAAGGCGTTAGAGGGCGGTATAATACCGTCTGCCAGCTTAGACACACTCAGAACAGTATGCATAAGGTGCCCCGCTGAATTATGAATGGATATAGATAATAAAAGAAATACCGCGACAGAAACGTAGATCTACGTTTCCGGCACTCAACGATCGGATGACAGAACCGTAGATCTACGTGAACGGCACTGAAAGTGTTAACACCGCCGACGCCGTTGAGCCAATCAAACCGCTACACACTCACAGGCTCCACACCAGAGCGCCTTGGTAGAGATGTGGGCATGAGCACAGGCTTGGCAAGAGGCAGCCAATGTGTCTGTATACACACACACACACACACATTCTGTCCCTCTCCTCACCTCTTAACACTCCGTGCCAGCCGTGCCAGTCCTAGATACCCCGTTGAGTGCCAACGCTCTATTCAATGACAGAGCGCTCACATTTGTGAACGCATAAACTATCTTAAATTATGGTAGGGCTGTCCCCGACTAAGGATTTGGATGGTCAACTATGATTGGCCAAAATGTGCCATTAGTAGACTATTGGTCGACAAAAAAAAAGAAAAAGTCATATTTTATAAAAAAATTATTTAACTTTTTTTTAAACTTTTTTTTGTATCGTCCCATTTGGGCTGTGGGGGGTGCTTAATGTCTGAAGGGAGTCGACTGAAGGCTTCTTGTCCTCTGCAAAAGCATGCAATTGGTCCACTGATGGATACGTAAGGGATAATGTATAGCTACGAGGTCATTGTCGCAAAATAATTGACCGACACAGAGTTTAGAATACCGAGGCGCCTCACCGAGGTGTTCTAAACGTAGATATAGCTATACATTATCCCGCTTATTACATGGCTAACTTACTAACAATATACCTAATTCATTTTGCACCATCGACAAGACGAGATCAAATGCAGACGCAGTTGTTCTGTGGCTCCGTCCGCTGTCAGCCCAAATAAAGTTATTATTATTATTATCCCCGGCA
This sequence comes from Notolepis coatsorum, assembly GCF_963971535.1. Lineage (NCBI taxonomy): Eukaryota > Metazoa > Chordata > Actinopteri > Aulopiformes > Paralepididae > Notolepis > Notolepis coatsorum. The sequence goes on along the minus strand of NC_140168.1, from coordinate 176,259,095 downwards.
GATGGCAGGTGTGTGGACTGATTGCACTGATGCAGTGTGTGTCAGTGGGCTTGATTGCTCCAGCTGCGAACAGCGGTCATTATTGCCAATAATCACCAGTGATTATTGCGCGTTGCCCATGGCAGCGGTCAGTTATCGAAAAATAATTCACCGCTGTCAGGGGCTATTGACCAATCACAATCAAGCATTTCGGCGAATGTGAAAACGCCATGTAATAAATCTTGATATTTGTCTAGTCTAGTGTGTTCATTAGATGGGTGAAATCCTCTTTCAGTGCCTCTGTGCCTGTTTTCGTAGGCAGTTAGCCTCTGGTATGTGTGCCATTAGCGTTAGCCACGCTTCTAGGCCTCTTTTCTTTTGGAAAAAATTATAAAAAAAAAAAAATATATATATATATATATATATATATATATATTTTTTTAACTATTCGACTAAGAGGTTGGTTAGTCGACTACCGCTCCTTTCGACCGATTAGTCGACTAATCGACTAATAGCGGTCAGCCGTAAATTATGGCTATGTGTCTAATACGACCGTCGCTTATCAATGACTTGTTTGCAGTCAACATTGTCGAAAAGGATTGTTTTTTAATCTGTTCATTTTTCCGTTTTATACCATTTTGAAAAACGCTCGTTTTTTGAACGTTTCAGAAAAAAAAAAAAAAAAAAAAAAAGATTCCACATGAATCGCCATTTACTGGAATACACAAAACACGTTGTCATTTTTCGGCCTATTTATGAATCGTTTTCAAATAAACGCTAGATTATCGATAGTATATGTGTACTTATGCACGCTATAGAAGCGGGCTGAAAAATCTATTATCTTATTTCCTGATCACACACACACACACGCGCACATACACATACGGGACACGTTGATATATAGGTGAAAACAGCTCTGATTATCCCAAGACGGCTAAAATTGATTCCTTACCTCAGATCAGATGTTCTCCAAAAAGATTATTCCAATTCCTGATCGCCATTCCAAATATCGATCGCGTTTATTGATCCAACGCTGGGTGGTCGAAAGACATATTCCACGCTGTTCTGATGGTGGGCGATGACTGCAATAGGCTCGGATTACATGCCTGACAAGTAAAATGTGGAATCCGGACTCTTTTTTTCCCATGCGTTTCATTCAGTCCAATCCAATGGGGTGCAGTACCATCCGGAGAGACGATAGGGGGTGGTATTTTCCCAATTCGAGCTCAGAGAGAGTGCCAGAGGTAACGTGAGGCTAGATTGATGAAATATGAATGGAAATCGCTCATAAAAAATAATAACAATTAAAAAAACGGCATATCTCGTTTCTGGCACTCAACAGTTGGCATGAAATAATGAATTATGCCGTGGCTGGCACTCAAAGTGTTAAAGGAGCACTTCACCCAAAAATAGAATTTGTTGTCAATTACTCGTCCTGTGATTCCTTGGATTCGTGACGATTTGATTTTGTTCTTCTCATGTCTCCACTGTGAACGTAGAATCCAAAGAAACTTTTGATGGAGATTTGGTTTAACAACAGCAAAGCTATATCAATCTCCTGCAGTATAATCCAGGTCTCATTTATCCAGTCATATGCCCAGTACTTCACAAACTCCACAAACTCCACAACACGGTACATTTTAGCTAAAACCTTTCTAACTAAAACATTCCCGGTTAAGTACTTCCTTCAAATGGAACTTGTGTTCATGAGAAGAGTCCATATGAAAGACCCACTGTTGTGGGCGGCTACGTGGCGTAGTGGGCAAGGCGCTCGCCACGAATGCGGAGACGCTGGGCTCGCCTGTTCGAGCCCAGCGCTCCACATTGCTTTCAGTTTAGCTGGTCGTTCATACTAATACACATTGGCCGTATTAGGGGGTGGGAAACTGATGGGTGGGGATCGGGCGTTGTGGACAGCGACTCCTACAGGTCGGTTGGTGCGCCTGCGCAGTAGAATCAGGAAGTGTCGGGGGCAGCGTGAGCCTCCCACGCGTTACTCCTCGCCACTGAGAGATCGAGCTGCGCAGGTGAAAAGATGCGACTGCTGTTACCTCAAGTACCGGAGGGGACTTGTGCTATGTATGACTTAGTCCACATTGCAGCCGGCTTGTGGGAGGCAAGAAACAGCGTTCGTGACAGGGGAGGGTTGAATTGGATGATAAGAAATTGGGATGGGAGAAAATATAGAAAATGGGAGAAAAAGTGGATAAAAAAAAAATGAAAGACCCACTGTTGCGGTATTCACAATGTTGTAAGTGGAACATCGTTACGCATCGCCCAACAGCGGTGTCCTTGAGACTTCAGCCCACTTGAAGACGAGACCACAAACTCACAAGTTCCATTTGAAGGTAGCATTGAAATGTTACACGACATACAAGATTGACCTTGTGTGGAAAGTCTTGATTACAATCCTATGTTATAATATAATCATATGTTTATGATATAATCGTATGTTATATTTATAATATAATTGTATGTTATGTTTATAATATAATCGTATGTTGTGTTTATAATATAATCATATGTTATGTTTATAATATAATCGTATGTTGTGTTTAATATAATCATGTTGTGTTTATAATATAATCGTATGTTATGTTTATAATATAATCATATGTTGTGTTTATAATATAATCGTATATTATGTTTATAATATAATCGTATGTTATGTTTATAATATAATCGTATGTTATGTTTATAAGATAATCATGTTGTGTTTATAATATAATCGTATGTTATTTTTATAATATAATCGTATGTTATGCTTATAATATAATCGTATGTTATTTTTATAATATAATCGTATGTTATGCTTATAATATAATCGTATGTTATTTTTATAATATAATCGTATGTTATGCTTATAATATAATCGTATGTTATTTTTATAATATAATCGTATGTTATGCTTATAATATAATCGTATGTTATGTTTATAATATAATCGTATGTTATGTTTATAATATAATCGTATGTTATTTTTATAATATAATCATGTTGTGTTTATAATATAATCATGTTGTGTTTATAATATAATCGTATGTTATGTTTATAATATAATCGTATGTTATGTTTATAATATAATCATGTTGTGTTTATAATATAATCATGTTGTGTTTATAATATAATCGTATGTTATGTTTATAATATAATCGTATGTTATGTTTATAATATAATCGTATGTTATGTTTATAATATAATCGTATGTTATTTTTTTTTTGTATTTTATTTTTTTATAATTTTTTAAAGGGGAACTATTTTCCTATTCCTAGCACTATTTGGGCAACTTTAAACAATTCCTGTCAGTCTATTGAAGACATCTGTACCTTTAAAAAAAAAAAAATGCATTGGTTTATATTTCTAATCAAGTACTCAAACCCATCATTTTTCAGCCACAAGAAATCATGCTGTTATGGCCTGGCTCCGCCCATAAGCACTTTGAGTGACAGTCAGTCGAGAGAGAGAGAGAGAGAGAGAGAGAGAGAGAGAGAGAGAGAGAGAGAGAGAAGAAAGAAAAAAAAAAGTGTAAACACTCTGCGTGTACACGCAGAGTGTTACAGTTCTCTCTCTCTCGGTTCGGGAGCATGGGCTGTAGCGCAGCACGGTGGTGGACTTCCTCGAGAGGGAGAGGGAGACACGCAGAGCGTTTACAGTTCTCCCTCTCTCGGTTCGGGAGCATGGGCTGTAGCGCAGCACGGTGGTGGACTTCCTCGAGAGGGAGACACGCAGAGCGTTTACAGTTCTCTCGCTCTCGCTCGGCGGGCAGCTAGAGGGGGCGGGTGTTATTATGCAAATACGCTTACGCACCATATGACGTCCCATATAGGCTAATTTTCAGATGACTCACTTGAGGGAGGGACATTATTGTGAGGGGAGAATTGGAAGAATGCGCCAAATCGAGAATTAGAGACATAGATCCTATTACTATAAGTCCACATAGCTAGAAAATAACCCTAAACACTGGAAAAGGTCATTTATAAGATAGTTCCCCTTTAAACAAACACATAAACAAACATGACAACACACGATAAGATATACAAGCATTAGTTGACAGTGCACATCCAATGAAATCACATTTTAGTTAATTGTCTTATACAGGATATACCCTTAATACCTGTTATCTAAAAACCTACACACATATGCTCTAGCTCGTACCCCCCCCTCCCGGACCCCCCATTGGATAATCCATCCATTTTCCCTCGCTCCTAACCAGACATTACCATTATATGCTAGCTTTTATTTTCTCCACCACTTCTAACCACAATGTCATTTTGGATTCATTGAGACCCAAAATTCTTGCTGTAGATATTTCTTGATAGATCACATCGATGTTATTCGTATGTTATTTTTATAATCTAATCGTATGTTATGTTTCCACTTCAACTCGTCACATATCATATTGAGCTTGTTCATCCTCTTCTAACGGTGACTTTCACTTCCTGTTTTTCAGATGACAACAAGCCCATCTGGATGCACGCAGAGGAGAGGGAGGAGAGCAAGGTCGGTGCCCCCCCCCCCCCCTCACTGATGACTGATGTCACTGGCACAGGAAGATGGAGAGCAGGAGAATATTAAAATGCTAATGGAAACATTTTTAATAGGGTTGATCATATTTTACTTCCTTCATCACTATCGTTCTCTCTGTCCTCCTTGTCTCATCTCTCTCTCCCCCCCTCTCTCTCTCTCAGGGTAAGCGTAAGGACTCCGGCCCCTATGTAGAGTATGGCAGTTGGTACAAGGCATGCAAGGTGGACAGGTGAGGCGGTATTGGAAAATTAAATGAAACCATGATATACTTTTTTTTTTTTTTTTTTTTTTTGGGATCATCATACGGTTAACATTCAAGTATGTACTGGTTTTGACATGTTTCTACTGTGTGTACGTGTATGTGTGCGTGTGCATGTGAAGCCCCACGGTCAACACCACCCTGAAGAGCCTGGGGGCGCTGTACCGGCGTCAGGGCAAACTGGAGGCGGCGGAGACGCTGGAGGAGTGCGCCACCAAGACACGCAAACAGGTACTGCACCCTCTGTTCAGTTGAGTTACTGCTGCTAGATTAGTTGTCGGCTCCACTGCTCCACCCATTTATCAGCCCGTGAAGGACACCGAGCCCTGACCAATGAAGCATCACTATGGAAACCAGGGGGCCTGCTTCGTGATACTTCTGCCGCACTACCAAAACGGTTAACCCTTTCACTGCAACAACACACATAAGGTTAACCCTTTCACTGCCACACTACAGAAGGTTAACCCTTTACTCACCACACTACCAACAGTAACCGTCGGTAGTGTGATAGTAAAGGGTTAACCTTCTGTAGTGTGGCAGTGAAAGGGTTAATGTACGTTAAAGAAAGACTGTGTGGCCATTGTGTAAAAGCCATCATTTTCCACGCCCCTTCTCTCTGCCCCCCCCCCCTTCTCTTTCTCTCCCTGTCTCTCTGTCCCACCTCTCTCACCGTCTCCTCCTCTTCCTCCTCCTCCTCCTCCTCCTCCTCCTCTCCCAGGGCATCGACGCCATTAATCAGAGTAAGGTGGTGGAGCTGCTCAAGGATGGGGGGGGCGACAGACGGCAGGGCAGGGAGGGCCTCAACGCACCCCCCGGGGGCCAGCGAGGGGACTGCGAGGGGGACGACGCGGCCGAGTGGAACGGGGTCAGTCCTCCGGTAGTGATGACTCCAACTACACACTCCTGACTACACACTGACTCTAACTACACACTGACTCCAACTACACACTCCTGACTACACACTGACTCCAACAACACACTCCTGACTACACACTGACTCCAACAACACACTCCTGACTACACACTGACTCTAACTACACACTGACTCCAACAACACACTCCTGACTACACACTGACTCTAACTACACACTCCTGACTACACACTGACTCCAACAACACACTCCTGACTACACACTGACTCCAACAACACACTCCTGACTACACACTGACTCCAACTACACACTCCTGACTACACACTGACTCCAACTACACACTCCTGACTACACACTGACTCCAACTACACACTCCTGACTACACACTGACTCCAACTACACACTCCTGACTACACACTGACTCTAACTACACACTCCTGACTACACACTGACTCCAACTACACACTCCTGACTACACACTGACTCCAACAACACACTCCTGACTACACACTGACTCCAACAACACACTCCTGACTACACACTGACTCCAACTACACACTCCTGACTACACACTGACTCCAACAACACACTCCTGACTACACACTGACTCCAACAACACACTCCTGACTACACACTGACTCTAACTACACACTCCTGACTACACACTGACTCCTAACTACACACTGACTCCAACAACACACTCCTAACTACACACTGACTCCAACAACACACTCCTGACTACACACTGACTCCTAACTACACACTGACTCCAACAACACACTCCTAACTACACACTGACTCCTGACTACACACTGACTACAACAACACACTCCTGACTACACACTGACTCCTAACTACACACTGACTCCAACAACACACTGACTTCTAACTACACACTGACTCCAACAACACACTCCTGACTACACACTGACTCCAACTACACACTGACTACAACAACACACTCCTGACTACACACTGACTCCTAACTACACACTGACTCCTAACTACACACTGACTCCTAACTACACACTGACTCCAACTACACACTGACTCCAACAACACACTGACTCCTAACAACACACTCCTGACTACACACTGACTCTAACTACACACTGACTCCAACAACACACTCCTGACTACACACTGACTCTAACTACACACTGACTCCAACAACACACTCCTGACTACACACTGACTCTAACTACACACTGACTCCAACAACACACTCCTGACTACACACTGACTCTAACTACACACTCCTGACTACACACTGACTCCTAACTACACACTGACTCCAACAACACACTCCTAACTACACACTGACTCCTAACTACACACTGACTCCTAACTACACACTGACTCCTGACTACACACTGACTCCTAACTACACACTGACTCCTAACTACACACTGACTCCTAACTACACACTGACTCCTGACTACACACTGACTCCTAACTACACACTGACTCCTAACTACACACTGACTCCTAACTACACACTGACTCCTAACTACACACTGACTCCTGACTACACACTGACTCCTGACTACACACTGACTCCCAACTACACACTGACTCCTGACTACACACTGACTCCAACTACACACTGACTCCTGACTACACACTGACTCCTGACTACACACTGACTCCTAACTACACACTGACTCCAACAACACACTCCTGACTACACACTGACTCCTGACTACACACTGACTCCTGACTACACACTGACTCCTAACTACACACTGACTCCTAACTACACACTGACTCCTGACTACACACTGACTCCTAACTACACACTGACTCCTAACTACACACTGACTCCTAACTACACACTGACTCCTAACTACACACTGACTCCTAACTACACAACTACACACTGACTCCTAACTACACACTGACTCCTAACTACACACTGACTCCTAACTACACACTGACTCCTAACTACACACTGACTCCTAACTACACACTGACTCCTAACTACACACTGACTCCTAACTACACACCTGACTACACACTGACTCCTAACTACACACTGACTCCTAACTACACACTGACTCCTAACTACACACTGACTCCTAACTACACACTGACTCCTAACTACACACTGACTCCAACTACACACTGACTCCTAACTACACACTGACTCCAACTACACACTGACTCCAACTACACACTGACTCCTGACTACACACTGACTCCTGACTACACACTGACTCCAACTACACACTGACTCCTAACTACACACTGACTCCTAACTACACACTGACTCCTAACTACACACTGACTCCTAACTACACACTGACTCCTAACTACACACTGACTCCAACTACACACTGACTCCTAACAACACACTCCTGACTACACACTGACTCCTAACAACACACTCCTGACTACACACTGACTCCTAACTACACACTGACTCCTAACTACACACTGACTCCTGACTACACACTGACTCCTAACAACACACTCCTGACTACACACTGACTCCTAACAACACACTCCTGACTACACACTGACTCCTAACTACACACTGACTCCAACAACACACTGACTCCTAACAACACACTCCTGACTACACACTGACTCCTGACTACACACTGACTCCTGACTACACACTGACTCCTAACAACACACTCCTGACTACACACTGACTCCTAACTACACACTGACTCCTAACTACACACTGACTCCTAACTACACACTGACTCCTAACTACACACTGACTCCTGACTACACACTGACTCCTAACTACACACTGACTCCTAACTACACACTGACTCCTAACTACACACTGACTCCTGACTACACACTGACTCCTAACTACACACTGACTCCTAACTACACACTGACTCCTAACTACACACTGACTCCTGACTACACACTGACTCCTAACTACACACTGACTCCTAACTACACACTGACTCCTAACTACACACTGACTAACTACACACTGACTCCTAACTACACACTGACTCCTAACTACACACTGACTCCTAACTACACACTGACTCCTAACTACACACTGACTCCTAACTACACACTGACTCCTGACTACACACTGACTCCTAACTACACACTGACTCCAACTACACACTGACTCCTAACTACACACTGACTCCTAACTACACACTGACTCCTAACTACACACTGACTCCTAACTACACACTGACTCCAACAACACACTCCTGACTACACACTGACTCCTAACTACACACTGACTCCAACAACACACTCCTAACTACACACTGACTCCAACAACACACTCCTAACTACACACTGACTCCTGACTACACACTGACTCCTAACTACACACTGACTCCTGACTACACACTGACTCCTAACTACACACTGACTCCTGACTACACACTGACTCCTAACTACACACTGACTCCTAACTACACACTGACTCCTAACTACACACTGACTCCTGACTACACACTGACTCCTAACTACACACTGACTCCTAACTACACACTGACTCCTAACTACACACTGACTCCTAACTACACACTGACTCCTAACTACACACTGACTCCTAACTACACACTGACTCCAACTACACACTGACTCCTAACTACACACTGACTCCTGACTACACACTGACTCCTGACTACACACTGACTCCTAACTACACACTGACTCCTAACTACACACTGACTCCTGACTACACACTGACTCCAACAACACACTGACTCCTGACTACACACTGACTCCTAACTACACACTGACTCCTGACTACACACTGACTCCAACTACACACTGACTCCTAACTACAAACTGACTCCTAACTACACACTGACTCCTAACTACACACTGACTCCTAACTACACACTGACTCCAACAACACACTCCTAACTACACACTGACTCCTAACTACACACTGACTCCTAACTACACACTGACTCCAACAACACACTGACTCCTAACTACACACTGACTCCTAACTACACACTGACTCCTAACTACACACTGACTCCTAACTACACACTGACTCCTAACTACACACTGACTCCTAACTACACACTGACTCCAACAACACACTCCTAACTACACACTGACTCCTAACTACACACTGACTCCTAACTACACACTGACTCCTAACTACACACTGACTCCTAACTACACACTGACTCCTGACTACACACTGACTCCTGACTACACACTGACTCCTAACTACACACTGACTCCTAACTACACACTGACTCCTAACTACACACTGACTCCAACTACACACTGACTCCTAACTACACACTGACTCCTAACTACACACTGACTCCTGACTACACACTGACTCCTAACTACACACTGACTCCTAACTACACACTGACTCCTAACTACACACTGACTCCTAACTACACACTGACTCCTAACTACACACTGACTCCAACTACACACTGACTCCAACAACACACTGACTCCTGACTACACACTGACTCCTGACTACACACTGACTCCTAACTACACACTGACTCCTAACTACACACTGACTCCTGACTACACACTGACTCCTAACTACACACTGACTCCTAACTACACACTGACTCCTGACTACACACTGACTCCTGACTACACACTGACTCCAACTACACACTGACTCCAACTACACACTGACTCCTAACTACACACTGACTCCTAACTACACACTGACTCCAACAACACACTGACTCCTGACTACACACTGACTCCTAACTACACACTGACTCCTAACAACACACTGACTCCTAACTACACACTGACTCCTAACTACACACTGACTCCTAACAACACACTGACTCCTAACTACACACTGACTCCTAACAACACACTGACTCCTAACTACACACTGACTCCTAACTACACACTGACTCCTGACTACACACTGACTCCTAACTACACACTGACTCCTAACTACACACTGACTCCTGACTACACACTGACTCCTAACTACACACTGACTCCTAACTACACACTGACTCCTAACTACACACTGACTCCTAACTACACACTGACTCCTGACTACACACTGACTCCTAACTACACACTCCTGACTACACACTGACTCCTAACTACACACTGACTCCTAACTACACACTGACTCCAACAACACACTCCTAACTACACACTGACTCCTAACTACACACTGACTCCTAACTACACACTGACTCCTAACTACACACTGACTCCTAACTACACACTGACTCCTAACTACACACTGACTCCTAACTACACACTGACTCCTAACTACACACTGACTCCTGACTACACACTGACTCCTAACTACACACTGACTCCTAACTACACACTGACTCCTGACTACACACTGACTCCTAACTACACACTCCTGACTACACACTGACTCCTAACTACACACTGACTCCTAACTACACACTGACTCCAACAACACACTCCTAACTACACACTGACTCCTAACTACACACTGACTCCTGACTACACACTGACTCCTAACTACACACTGACTCCTGACTACACACTGACTCCTAACTACACACTGACTCCTAACTACACACTGACTCCTAACTACACACTGACTCCTAACTACACACTGACTCCTGACTACACACTGACTCCTAACTACACACTCCTGACTACACACTGACTCCTAACTACACACTGACTCCTAACTACACACTGACTCCAACAACACACTCCTGACTACACACTGACTCCTAACTACACACTGACTCCTAACTACACACTGACTCCTAACTACACACTGACTCCTAACTACACACTGACTCCTAACTACACACTGACTCCTAACTACACACTGACTCCTGACTACACACTGACTCCTAACTACACACTGACTCCTGACTACACACTGACTCCTAACTACACACTCCTGACTACACACTGACTCCTGACTACACACTGACTCCAACAACACACTGACTCCTAACTACACACTGACTCCTAACTACACACTCCTGACTACACACTGACTCCTAACTACACACTGACTCCTAACTACACACTCCTGACTACACACTGACTCCTAACTACACACTGACTCCTAACTACACACTGACTCCAACAACACACTGACTCCTAACTACACACTGACTCCTAACTACACACTGACTCCTAACTACACACTGACTCCTAACTACACACTGACTCCAACTACACACTGACTCCTAACTACACACTGACTCCTAACTACACACTGACTCCTAACAACACACTGACTCCTGACTACACACTGACTCCTAACTACACACTGACTCCTAACTACACACTGACTCCTAACTACACACTGACTCCTGACTACACACTGACTCCAACTACACACTGACTCCTAACTACACACTGACTCCAACAACACACTGACTCCTGACTACACACTGACTCCTAACTACACACTGACTCCAACAACACACTCCTAACTACACACTGACTCCTAACTACACACTGACTCCTAACTACACACTGACTCCTAACTACACACTGACTCCAACTACACACTGACTCCTAACTACACACTGACTCCTAACTACACACTGACTCCTGACTACACACTGACTCCTAACTACACACTGACTCCTAACTACACACTGACTCCTGACTACACACTGACTCCAACTACACACTGACTCCTAACTACACACTGACTCCTAACTACACACTGACTCCTAACTACACACTGACTCCAACTACACACTGACTCCTAACTACACACTGACTCCTAACTACACACTGACTCCTAACTACACACTGACTCCTAACTACACACTGACTCCTAACTACACACTGACTCCAACTACACACTGACTCCTAACTACACACTGACTCCTGACTACACACTGACTCCTAACTACACACTGACTCCTGACTACACACTGACTCCAACAACACACTGACTTCTAACTACACACTGACTCCTGACTACACACTGACTCCTAACTACACACTGACTCCTAACTACACACTGACTCCTAACTACACACTGACTCCTAACTACACACTGACTCCTAACTACACACTGACTCCTAACTACACACTGACTCCTGACTACACACTGACTCCTGACTACACACTGACTCCAACTACACACTGACTCCAACTACACACTGACTCCTAACTACACACTGACTCCTAACTACACACTGACTCCTAACTACACACTGACTCCAACAACACACTGACTCCTAACAACACACTGACTCCTAACTGACTCCTAACTACACACTGACTCCAACAACACACTGACTCCAACAACACACTGACTCCTAACTACACACTGACTCCTAACTACACACTGACTCCTAACTACACACTGACTCCTGACTACACACTGACTCCTAACTACACACTCCTGACTACACACTGACTCCTAACTACACACTGACTCCTAACTACACACTGACTCCAACAACACACTCCTAACTACACACTGACTCCTAACTACACACTGACTCCTGACTACACACTGACTCCTAACTACACACTGACTCCTAACTACACACTGACTCCTAACTACACACTGACTCCAACAACACACTCCTGACTACACACTGACTCCTAACTACACACTGACTCCTAACTACACACTGACTCCTAACTACACACTGACTCCAACAACACACTCCTGACTACACACTGACTCCTAACTACACACTGACTCCAACAACACACTCCTAACTACACACTGACTCCAACAACACACTGACTCCTAACTACACACTGACTCCTGACTACACACTGACTCCTAACTACACACTGACTCCTGACTACACACTGACTCCTGACTACACACTGACTCCTGACTACACACTGACTCCTGACTACACACTGACTCCTGACTACACACTGACTCCTGACTACACACTGACTCCTGACTACACACTGACTCCTGACTACACACTGACTCCTGACTACACACTGACTCCTGACTACACACTGACTCCTAACTACACACTGACTCCTAACTACACACTGACTCCTAACTACACACTGACTCCTAACTACACACTGACTCCTAACTACACACTGACTCCTAACTACACACTGACTCCTAACTACACACTGACTCCTAACTACACACTGACTCCTAACTACACACTGACTCCTGACTACACACTGACTCCTAACTACACACTGACTCCTGACTACACACTGACTCCTGACTACACACTGACTCCTAACTACACACTGACTCCAACTACACACTGACTCCTAACTACACACTGACTCCTAACTACACACTGACTCCTAACTACACACTGACTCCTAACTACACACTGACTCCTAACTACACACTGACTCCTAACTACACACTGACTCCTGACTACACACTGACTCCAACTACACACTGACTCCAACTACACACTGACTCCTAACTACACACTGACTCCTAACTACACACTGACTCCTAACTACACACTGACTCCAACTACACACTGACTCCTAACTACACACTGACTCCTAACTACACACTGACTCCTAACTACACACTGACTCCTAACTACACACTGACTCCTGACTACACACTGACTCCAACTACACACTGACTCCTAACTACACACTGACTCCAACAACACACTGACTCCTGACTACACACTGACTCCTAACTACACACTGACTCCAACAACACACTCCTAACTACACACTGACTCCTAACTACACACTGACTCCTAACTACACACTGACTCCTAACTACACACTGACTCCAACTACACACTGACTCCTAACTACACACTGACTCCTAACTACACACTGACTCCTGACTACACACTGACTCCTGACTACACACTGACTCCTAACTACACACTGACTCCTAACTACACACTGACTCCTAACTACACACTGACTCCTGACTACACACTGACTCCTAACTACACACTGACTCCTAACTACACACTGACTCCAACTACACACTGACTCCAACAACACACTGACTCCTAACTACACACTGACTCCTAACTACACACTGACTCCTAACTACACACTGACTCCTAACTACACACTGACTCCTAACTACACACTGACTCCTAACTACACACTGACTCCTAACTACACACTGACTCCAACAACACACTCCTGACTACACACTGACTCCTAACTACACACTGACTCCAACAACACACTCCTAACTACACACTGACTCCAACAACACACTCCTAACTACACACTGACTCCTGACTACACACTGACTCCTAACTACACACTGACTCCTAACTACACACTGACTCCAACAACACACTCCTGACTACACACTGACTCCTAACTACACACTGACTCCAACAACACACTCCTAACTACACACTGACTCCTGACTACACACTGACTCCTAACTAGACACTGACTCCTAACTACACACTGACTCCTAACTACACACTGACTCCTAACTACACACTGACTCCTGACTACACACTGACTCCTGACTACACACTGACTCCTAACTACACACTGACTCCTAACTACACACTGACTCCTAACTACACACTGACTCCTAACTACACACTGACTCCTAACTACACACTGACTCCTAACTACACACTGACTCCTAACTACACACTGACTCCTAACTACACACTGACTCCTAACAACACACTGACTCCTAACTACACACTGACTCCTAACTACACACTGACTCCTAACTACACACTGACTCCAACTACACACTGACTCCTAACTACACACTGACTCCTGACTACACACTGACTCCTAACTACACACTGACTCCTGACTACACACTGACTCCTGACTACACACTGACTCCTAACTACACACTGACTCCTAACTACACACTGACTCCTAACTACACACTGACTCCTAACTACACACTGACTCCTAACTACACACTGACTCCAACAACACACTCCTAACTACACACTGACTCCTAACTACACACTGACTCCTAACTACACACTGACTCCTAACTACACACTGACTCCTAACTACACACTGTCTCCAACAACACACTCCTAACTACACACTGACTCCTAACTACACACTGACTCCTAACTACACACTGACTCCAACAACACACTCCTAACTACACACTGACTCCTAACTACACACTGACTCCTAACTACACACTGACTCCTAACTACACACTGACTCCTAACTACACACTGACTCCAACAACACACTCCTAACTACACACTGACTCCTAACTACACACTGACTCCTAACTACACACTGACTCCTAACTACACACTGACTCCTAACTACACACTGACTCCTGACTACACACTGACTCCTGACTACACACTGACTCCTAACTACACACTGACTCCAACAACACACTCCTAACTACACACTGACTCCTAACTACACACTGACTCCTAACTACACACTGACTCCTAACTACACACTGACTCCAACTACACACTGACTCCTAACTACACACTGACTCCTAACTACACACTGACTCCTGACTACACACTGACTCCTAACTACACACTGACTCCTAACTACACACTGACTCCTGACTACACACTGACTCCAACTACACACTGACTCCTAACTACACACTGACTCCTAACTACACACCGACTCCTGACTACACACTGACTCCTAACAACACACTGACTCCTGACTACACACTGACTCCTGACTACACACTGACTCCTAACTACACACTGACTCCAACAACACACTCCTAACTACACACTGACTCCTAACTACACACTGACTCCTGACTACACACTGACTCCTAACTACACACTGACTCCTAACTACACACTGACTCCTAACTACACACTGACTCCTGACTACACACTGACTCCTAACTACACACTGACTCCTAACTACACACTGACTCCAACAACACACTGACTCCTAACTACACACTGACTCCTGACTACACACTGACTCCAACTACACACTGACTCCAACTACACACTGACTCCTAACTACACACTGACTCCTAACTACACACTGACTCCAACAACACACTGACTCCTGACTACACACTGACTCCTAACTACACACTGACTCCTAACAACACACTGACTCCTGACTACACACTGACTCCTGACTACACACTGACTCCTAACTACACACTGACTCCTAACAACACACTGACTCCTAACTACACACTGACTCCTAACTACACACTGACTCCTAACTACACACTGACTCCTGACTACACACTGACTCCTAACTACACACTCCTGACTACACACTGACTCCTAACTACACACTGACTCCTAACTACACACTGACTCCAACAACACACTCCTAACTACACACTGACTCCTAACTACACACTGACTCCTAACTACACACTGACTCCTAACTACACACTGACTCCTAACTACACACTGACTCCTAACTACACACTGACTCCTAACTACACACTGACTCCTAACTACACACTGACTCCTAACTACACACTGACTCCTGACTACACACTGACTCCTGACTACACACTGACTCCTAACTACACACTGACTCCTGACTACACACTGATTCCTTTTTTTTTTTTGATCCACTTTTTCTCCCATTTTTCTATATTTTCTCCCATCCCAATTTCGTATCATCCAATTCAACCCTCCCCTGTCACGAACGCTGTTTCTTGCCTCCCACAAGCCGGCTGCAATGTGGACTAAGTCATACATAGCACAAGTCCCCTCCGGTACTTGAGGTAACAGCAGTCGCATCTTTTCACCTGCGCAGCTCGATCTCTCAGTGTCGAGGAGTAACGCGTGGGAGGCTCACGCTGCCCCCGACACTTCCTGATTCTACTGCGCAGGCGCACCAACCGACTTGTAGGAGTCGCTTGTTCACAACGTTCGATCCCCACCCTTCAGTTTTCCCTCCCCGTAATACGGCCAATGTGTATTACTGCGGACGACCAGCCAAACTGAAAAACAATGTGGAGAGCTGGATTCGAACACGCGAATCCTAGCGTCTCCACACTGGTGGCGAGTGCCTTAGACCACTACACCACCTAGCCGCCCGACTACACACTGATTCCTAACTACACACTGACTCCTGACTACACACTGACTCCTAACTACACACTCCTGACTACACACTGACTCCTAACTACACACTGACTCCTAACTACACACTCCTGACTACACACTGACTCCTAACTACACACTGACTCCTAACTACACACTGACTCCAACAACACACTCCTAACTACACACTGACTCCTAACTACACACTGACTCCTAACTACACACTGACTCCTGACTACACACTGACTCCTAACTACACACTGACTCCTAACTACACACTGACTCCTAACTACACACTGACTCCTAACTACACACTGACTCCTGACTACACACTGACTCCAACTACACACTGACTCCTAACTACACACTGACTCCAACAACACACTGACTCCTGACTACACACTGACTCCTAACTACACACTGACTCCAACAACACACTCCTAACTACACACTGACTCCTAACTACACACTGACTCCTAACTACACACTGACTCCTAACTACACACTGACTCCAACTACACACTGACTCCTAACTACACACTGACTCCTAACTACACACTGACTCCTGACTACACACTGACTCCTAACTACACACTGACTCCTAACTACACACTGACTCCTAACTACACACTGACTCCTAACTACACACTGACTCCTAACTACACACTGACTCCTGACTACACACTGACTCCTAACTACACACTGACTCCTAACTACACACTGACTCCTAACTACACACTGACTCCTAACTACACACTGACTCCAACTACACACTGACTCCTGACTACACACTGACTCCTAACTACACACTGACTACAA
This sequence comes from Notolepis coatsorum, assembly GCF_963971535.1. Taxonomy (NCBI): domain Eukaryota; kingdom Metazoa; phylum Chordata; class Actinopteri; order Aulopiformes; family Paralepididae; genus Notolepis; species Notolepis coatsorum. The sequence continues at coordinate 176,240,718 of NC_140168.1, read as the reverse complement.
CAACACACTCCTGACTACACACTGACTCCTAACTACACACTGACTCCTAACTACACACTGACTCCTAACTACACACTGACTCCTAACAACACACTGACTCCTAACTACACACTGACTCCTGACTACACACTGACTCCTGACTACACACTGACTCCAACTACACACTGACTCCAACTACACACGGACTCCTAACTACACACTGACTCCTAACTACACACTGACTCCAACAACACACTGACTCCTAACAACACACTGACTCCTAACTACACACTGACTCCTAACTACACACTGACTCCTGACTACACACTGACTCCTAACTACACACTCCTGACTACACACTGACTCCTAACTACACACTGACTCCTAACTACACACTGACTCCAACAACACACTCCTAACTACACACTGACTCCTAACTACACACTGACTCCTGACTACACACTGACTCCTAACTACACACTGACTCCTAACTACACACTGACTCCTAACTACACACTGACTCCAACAACACACTCCTGACTACACACTGACTCCTAACTACACACTGACTCCTAACTACACACTGACTCCTAACTACACACTGACTCCAACAACACACTCCTGACTACACACTGACTCCTAACTACACACTGACTCCAACAACACACTCCTAACTACACACTGACTCCAACAACACACTCCTAACTACACACTGACTCCTGACTACACACTGACTCCTAACTACACACTGACTCCTGACTACACACTGACTCCTAACTACACACTGACTCCTGACTACACACTGACTCCTAACTACACACTGACTCCTGACTACACACTGACTCCTGACTACACACTGACTCCTGACTACACACTGACTCCTAACTACACACTGACTCCTAACTACACACTGACTCCTAACTACACACTGACTCCTAACTACACACTGACTCCTAACTACACACTGACTCCTAACTACACACTGACTCCTGACTACACACTGACTCCAACTACACACTGACTCCTAACTACACACTGACTCCAACAACACACTCCTAACTACACACTGACTCCTGACTACACACTGACTCCTGACTACACACTGACTCCTAACTACACACTGACTCCTAACTACACACTGACTCCCGACTACACACTGACTCCTAACTACACACTCCTGACTACACACTGACTCCTAACTACACACTGACTCCTAACTACACACTGACTCCTGACTACACACTGACTCCTAACTACACACTGACTCCTAACTACACACTCCTGACTACACACTGACTCCTAACTACACACTGACTGCAACAACACACTCCTGACTACACACTGACTCCTAACTACACACTGACTCCTAACTACACACTGACTCCTAACTACACACTGACTCCTAACTACACACTGACTCCTGACTACACACTGACTCCTAACTACACACTCCTGACTACACACTGACTCCTAACTACACACTCCTGACTACACACTGACTCCTAACTACACACTGACTCCTAACTACACACTGACTCCAACAACACACTCCTAACTACACACTGACTCCTGACTACACACTGACTCCTGACTACACACTGACTCTTGACTACACACTGACTCCAACAACACACTCCTAACCAGTGGTGCAGTGCTGGGCCTCCGCCCATATTACGACTGCACCCCTGCTCCTAACTACACACTGATTCCTAACAACACACTGACTCCTAATTACACAAACGGGGGGGGGGGGGTGTGTTTGTTCAGGAGGGTAACAGGTGGTGTGTGTTTGTTCAGGAGGGTAACGGGTGGTGTGTGTTTGTTCAGGAGGGTAACGGGTCGTTGCGTCGCAGCGGTTCCTTCGGAAAGATCCGCGACGCCCTGAGGAGGAGCAGCGAGATGCTGGTGAAGAAGCTGCAGGGCAGCGGACCACAGGAGCCTCGCAGCGCAGGGTGAGACCAGCGTGCGTGTGTGTGTCCTCGTTTTCCTACTTTTGTGGAACCAAATGTCCCCACAAGTGATAAACTGTTTTGTTAGTTTTTTTTTGTCGTGGGGGACATTGGCCGGACCCCACCTCGCAAAGTAAAGGAGCCGTGTTTCAGAGTTATGGTTAAGCATGTGGTTGTTCTGGTGGAGTTATGGTAAGGAGCTAGGGAATGAATGCAAGTCTGTGGAATGAAAACATGGGTGTGCGTCTGTTACATTTAGTCATTTAGCTGAACGCTTTTATCCAAAGTGACTTACAAGTTCTGTACGACAACAACTTCTACAGCTGAGTAACAATGTTCGTCAAACAGTGTTGAAACTTGGGTGCTGCAGTGTTGAGTGCCTAGTAGTAAAGACATGTTATGTTAGTACAGTAGGTGGGGCTGTCCCCGACTAAGGATTTGGATAGTCGACTATGATTGGCCGAAATTAGCCGATAGTCGACTATTAGTCGACTATGAAAAAAAAAATATATATATATATTTTTGTATCATTCCATTTGGGCTGTGGGGTTGCTTAAGACATTCGGGGCCATTGGGATCCGTCTAATCTCACTCTATAAGGCCAGCTTATCATAACAACCTTTCATTGTGCGTGAGGCTGTTTGTAGATCTAAATCTATACTTTATATTATTGCTATCTGTCCATTGTCATTGTCAATTGACACTATAAACCGTCCCTTCAATATGCCTTAAATAAATAGTTTTTTCATCAATACGTTACCATTTTATAGCGTCTTGAATATGAACGTTATAGCAGAATGTTCTGGGGTATTTCCTGGCAGGTGAGTTACAAGGCGCTAAGCTAATAACCTTAAATCGAATGGCGTTTCGGCTATAGACAAGCTAGAGCTAAAACTCTAAATGCATATTGTCTGTATCATGGTCCACCATGAATGCATGAAAGGGGGGGGGGGGGGCGGGGGACGTCGTTTCTGATTATTGATTACCAATAACGGCATTAGCCTCAGTAGCCTCATTCGCTGACCGGGTGGATGGCTATCAAAGCAAGGCCCGACCAAGCTGAAATTGTCAAATCGCTCTTACCTGTGACCGGTTGGACTGCAAAAAGGATTTCCCAGTTATCGATCGCCATCTGGTAGATCCATATGTCCATTGGCTGATGCTATATTCCTTTACTGCATACTGAATTCAGTGTCCCAAAAACTATTCCAGGCGATCGGCTACAGGCATAGCTTCAGGCTAACATAAAAGTCAACCCATGATAAAAAAAAAAAAAGAAAAAAACACCGGTCTGTAACAGGGAACACTGCATTATCGAGACAGCGCCCCTACGAGGATCTGGCCGGTAATGCACTTTTACGAATTCCAAGAGTAGGGTAAATCTGCAGTGCCGCTCGGTGACATGGAGTAGGATATTACAATGGAATAAAAGCCAAAACAACCTTACCACGTATATATACGTGGTTGGCCCTCAAGCGTTGGATCCGAAACACGTATACGGTATATATACGTGGTTGGCCACAAATGTGTTAATGTCTGAAGGAGTCGACTGAAGGCTTCTTGTCCTCTGCAAAAGCATGCAATTGGTCCACTGATGGATACATCTTGATATTTGTCTAGTCTAGTGTGTTCATTATGGGTGAAATCCTCTTTCAGTGCCTCTGTGCCTGTTTTCTTAGGCAGTTAGCCTCTGGTATGCGTGCCATTAGCGTTAGCCACGCTTCTAGGCCTCTTTTGGAAAGAATGATAAAAAAAAAGAAATAAAATTGCATTCGACTAAGAGGTTGGCAGTCGACTACGGCTCCTTTCGATCGATTAGTCGACTATTCGACTAATAGTGGTCAGCCCTAATAGTAGGTAGTAATATAGACGAGGAAGATAATTTAGTGGCAGAGTGCATAATAGAAGACCGTAAGAAGGTTAGTGTTTTTCTTAGTTTGTGTGTGTCTTGTGTGTGTGTGTGTTTTTTCATGTGTGTGTGTATGTGTTTTCCTGTGTGTTTATGTGTGAGACATTGTGATCACACACAGTAGTCGTACTTGAGGACATGGTCACACTGTGATCTCACCATCCCATTATATCACAGGTAACTCGACCTGTAACATCAGTACCCTCTACAGTACCTTAGAGGAAGATGTGGGGGGGCTGCTGTGTTTACCTGCCTTGTACCCGTGTTAACACGGGTACACGACATGTCTTACTGTAACACGACCTGTCTTACTGTAACACGACCTGTCTTACTGTAACACGACCAGTCTTACTGTAACACGACCAGTCTTACTGTAACATGACCTGTCTTACTGTAACACAACCTGTCTTACTGTAACAACCTGTATTACTGTAACACGACCAGTCATACTGTAATGACCAGTAAGCTCACTGAAACCGTGTGTTGCGCCCCTCAGAATGAAGAGAGCCAGCTCCCTCAACTTCCTCAACAAGAGTGCAGAAGAGACCACACAGGTACCACACAGTGTTATGCTTCCCTTCGCTGCTGTGCGCAATGTAGACCAGTCAGCACTTGGCTTTCTAACCTTTTCTTTAAAGGAGCATGATGGGAAATGCACTTACCGTCTTCTCCAGAGTCAGACAAGAAGATTGATACCAAGTTTCTCCTTGTGCGTTCAGTAGAAAGATGTCCACCTCCAAGCTAGCCTAACTTAGCACTAATTAATGGAAGCGGATACGGACCAGTAGCCTACGTAGCTGTTGGCCAAAAACGCCTCTCCCAGAGGTTAAAGCTAAGCTAGTGGTCCATATCCGCTTACATTAATTTGCGCTAAGCTTGGCTAGCTTGCATCCTGGATAGCTTTCTACACAGAGGAAATAGGTATCTATCTTCTTGTCTCACTCTGGAGAAGACGGTAAGAGCATTTCCAATAATGTTGGCGTGTTCCTTATGTAATCAACAAGATTATGGTTTTCACATTTTTTATCGCATCCAATGCTACATTATTTTCTGATGATGACACAACAGGTTGTGGTAGAATTCTAAGACGGGAAACTGTCCAAAACAATGTACAGTAGTGCTATCCTCTGTGACAGTAGTGCTATCCTCTCTGACATTAGTGCTATCCTCTGTGACAGTAGTGCTATCCTCTGTGACAGTAGTGCTATCCTCTGTGACATTAGTGCTATCCTCTCTGACAGTAGTGCTATCCTCTCTGACAGTAGTGCTATCCTCTCAGACAGTAGTGCTATCCTCTGTGACAGTAGTGCTATCCTCTCTGACAGTAGTGCTATCCTCTGTGACAGTAGTGCTATCCTCTCTGACAGTAGTGCTATCCTCTCTGACATTAGTGCTATCCTCTCTGACATTAGTGCTATCCTCTGTGACAGTAGTGCTATCCTTTCTGACATTAGTGCTATCCTCTCTGACAGTAGTGCTATCCTCTCTGTGACAGTAGTGCTATCCTCTGTGACAGTAGTGCTATCTTCTCTGACAGTAGTGCTATCCTCTCTGACAGTAGTGCTATCCTCTCTGACAGTAGTGCTATCCTCTCTGACAGTAGTGCTATCCTCTCTGACAGTAGTGCTATCCTCTCTGACATTAGTGCTATCCTCTGTGACAGTAGTGCTATCCTCTGTGACAGTAGTGCTATCCTCTCTGACATTAGTGCTATCCTCTCTGACAGTAGTGCTATCCTCTCTGTGACAGTAGTGCTATCCTCTCTGACATTAGTGCTATCCTCTCTGACAGTAGTGCTATCCTCTCTGTGACAGTAGTGCTATCCTCTGTGACAGTAGTACTATCCTCTGTGACAGACAGTAGTGCTATCCTCTCTGACAGTAGTGCTATCCTCTCTGACAGTAGTGCTATCCTCTCTGACATTAGTGCTATCCTCTGTGACAGTAGTGCTATCCTCTGTGACAGTAGTGCTATCCTCTCTGACATTAGTGCTATCCTCTCTGACAGTAGTGCTATCCTCTCTGTGACAGTAGTGCTATCCTCTGTGACAGTAGTGCTATCCTCTGTGACAGACAGTAGTGCTATCCTCTCTGACAGTAGTGCTATCCTCTCTGACAGTAGTGCTATCCTCTCTGACAGTAGTGCTATCCTCTCTGACAGTAGTGCTATCCTCTCTGACAGTAGTGCTATCCTCTCTGACAGTAGTGCTATCCTCTGTGACAGTAGTGCTATCCTCTCTGACCGTAGTGCTATCCTCTCTGTGACAGTAGTGCTATCCTCTGTGACAGTAGTGCTATCCTCTGTGACATTAGTGCTATCCTCTGTCCTTAACTCTGTTTTGTTTCTTCTAGGACGCCAACTCCGGCCTATCAGACTGCAGGGGACTGAGCGCCAGCAATGTGGATCTGACCAGACGCAGCTCCCTGATTGGTTAGAGAGAGAGGGACGAGAGAGAGAGAGAGAAGGAGAGAGGAAGCAGGTGGCATTAGGAAGGGGAAGGACCCGACGAGGAGGGGCCGTTTGCAACTGGGGTTCGATCAAAAATCATTCTTTAAGATCAACCCTGGGAACAAACACCTGGCGTTTGGGAGATATTTTTTAAATAAACACTGGGAGAGAGAGAAGAAAATGTACATGACATGTCATGCTTCTAAGACACGTTACCCCTGTGTCTGCTTCGCTGTACAATTCGCCGGCATCGATCATACAGTTACAGAAAGCAAGAATATTTAGATTTACAGTAACTGCATGCTGCTTACTAGAACGTGGAAGGTCTGCACTTGACTGCCCCCCTGTGGTGTTTCTGAGGCATAGCAGCGTGACAAAATGGGCTTGTATCTCACCCGCCTACTTCTCGTGCAGACAGTCGACCGCAGGTAGACCAGATATGTAGTCCAGTTTCAGTTTTAGGCAGCGTTACACACCTTGTGTTTCACTAGTAAGCATGAATAACTTTGCTAATGCTAACCACCCTTTGAATGGAAATCACAAATCCTAGAACGGTTTGATTCATTTACATTTAATTATGAAAAAAATAAATCGAGGTACGGTGGTTATAAAGAGAGAGAGAGATGAGCAAATCTTTTGGGGATTTTCAACAACACAGAATAGCACTAACCAGTTAAACCTCATGTTCTACCTTCTGATTATTTTCTTTTTTCTTTTTGTATATACAGCCAGGTTTAAATTATTTGAGATTTCCTTCTATGTATATAGTGCACATGGATTTCTTTTTTTTCTTTGTTTTGTTTTTGTTTTTGTTTACACTGCGTAGAGTTACAGATGACCTCAGTTCTGGACGTTAATGGAAAATTTGTTCTCTGTGAGAAGATAGAGAAAATAAAAATGAGGTAAGGAGAGGAAGTGAGGAAAGGAAGGAAGTACAGTAAGGAAAGGAGAATACATTGAAGGAAGTGGATCCGGGCACTTAGTTCATCTCATTCCTGTGGGGGAATATGTCAGTCGATCATGTAGACCTGCTGAATAAGCTATCGACAAAGAGCCATAGAGAGAGAGAGGTTTGGCCATCAAGGTTTCAACCAAAACCATTATGATGCACTTAGAGCATGACATGATATTACTGGCAGCCATATTGGTGTCTACAGGGCAATGCTGGCTAACATTTGTCACTGGGCCCAAACAGAGAAGAACAAGCTGATGTGCTCTGGTTAGAGACCATGCAGTCGAAAAACAAACCTCCTATTGTGCTTGCTTTTTGTCAAAAAACTGACGCTGGGTCAAAATAAACAAATGAATGCTGTGCCTGCTGAACTAAGGAATAATGTGTTGTTTACAATCCGACGTGGTCTCGCTAGGATGGCTCCCGTCATTAACCACCGCTTTGATTGATGGGCAAATATCCATTCTTCTTGGAGAAGTTTTATTTGATGAGAAACTGATGCAGCGCGTCAGCTATGTATGAGGTCAATGTTGAGGTCTGTCCTTTCAAGTTATTTGTTACCTTTGGTGGATGTGTTAATATAATTTAGCTGGATGTGTTCCTATCATTTAGCTGGATGTGTTCATATCATCTTTCTACCCCATAACGCTTTTTGTTTACACTAATCGGGATGGATTTGATTGGTCTTAATCATTGGCTCGCTGGTAAATCTGACCAATGACGAGCGTTGTCCTCACCAAACGTCTATCACCACCATGTTGTGTTTCCTCGTGTGACTCCTGAACTCAGTGAGCAGATTACGCTTGCAAGGTACTAAAGTTTAATGGGTGATGATTTGAGTGTAACATTTTATGTTGACTGATGGTTTACTGGGTGGCGTCTCTGCTGCGCTTGAGTTGGGTTTATTTTTGTTGTTGTTGTTGTTTTGTTAGTATGTCAGGAGAGAAAACTCTGCCAAAACAAGACCGATACCAAGAGAGCTGCTGTCCACCGAATGTAAATGTCTTGTGTGTTTTCTAACCCTGACTCAACGATTGGACGTCACATTCTATTATGGACCTGTCTCACCCATAGACATGTATTTCTAATGTCTTAGGAGTGAAGGCAGGTCACTAAGCAATCTGAATGCAGCCAAAGGTGACATTTAAAACAATATATTTATAAAGAATTGGTAAATATTGAGCGACCGGGTAGCGCAGCGGACTAAGCATCTGTCTACCACCGCAGAGACGGTGGGATCGACTCCGGATGCCGCGGTCCCTCCGGCTTGGTCGGTCGTCATACTGACACAATTGGCAGTGTCAGCGGGCGGAAAGCCGATGGGTGGTATCCTGGTCGTTGTAAACAGCGACTCCTACAGGTCGGTCAGGGCGCCTGCACAGCGAGGGAGGGAACTGGGGGGGAGCTAGTGTGATCCTCCCACGCGTTGCGCTTCCCCAGTGAGAGTCCTCGCTGTCAGGTGAAAAGAGGCTGCTGGCTGTCTCCTATGTATTGGAGGAACCATGTGATAGACTTCAGGGCTCCCTAGACCGGCAAGTGGGGGGCAAATGCGCACAACGACCAGGAAGGGGAGGGGGGAATTGGCATAACGACTAAATTGGGATCGGAGGAAAATACAGAAAAATAGGAGGAAAAAAAGTAGATAAAAAAAAATTGTAAATATGCACAGCTGAAGGGTGTTTATTCAACGTTGGTGCGTGCACACCATCGCAAAACGCCTCAATAGTCAGCACCACCCTAAAAATAATATATATATATTTCTCTTGAGTGTCACCCCGACTTATAATTGTGACGTCACATTGTTGTGTCAACTTTTAATCCTAACGATTATATCAGCTTTCGATTGTGTTGTTAAGTGCTTGGGGGGGGGGGGGGTCAAGTTACGTATTTAACTGGAGAAATTAAACAAACGAAGTCTTAAGAATGGAGGGGTTTAAGAGGAAGATGAGACTGGAGGTGAATATGTCAAGTGTTACAGGGTGAGAGGAAGGAATCATAGAAAGGTGATAAAAAATTAAATCAGAGAAAAGAAACACCAATGAACTGAGACTGTCGTTCACAGCAAATAATGTACAGAATTGTCTATGTATGACGTCTATATATCTGTCGTACACGAACACATTCACAACAATGATATGAGAGTTACTTTGTATACACACAATCAAAGTCTTAACTCTGTCTAGCGTAGAGTCGGCGAAAACACTGACTTGTGGTTTGTTTGTGTCATAGCTCTCATCGGAAACCACACCAACGAATGTTCTAGAAACCCACACGTCTAAACTCCATGCACCAAGCCTTTCACAGATGACCTGTAGCACACGTTGAGTTAGAAGTCCACCCTTCACTGTATTATTAATCGGTCAATCGCCCTTCGTATGTTAATGTATGTACATAGTACAGGTCTTTTAAGTTGTGTATATGACTGCTGTATTGTCTACCGTTGTCAGTCTAGCTGACTGAATCAGTTTGGACTTTCAGGCCGCTGTGATTGTGATGATCAAGGGGAACCCGCTTCAGTGATCCTTTTTCAGCTGTTCTGCTCTGGAGATGTTTGAGCTAACACTGCAAAGAAGAAACCTCTTGTCTTTAGCTGTAATTTGATCTTGTATCGAGTCTGATAAAAGTTAACGCTGAAGCTAACAGACTTGACCCAATAAGGCGGATTCTCTCGGCACGCCTCTCAATTAGGAGATGCCTCCGAAAAGGCACAATGCTATCAAGTGGCTTTAGTGGGAACATCAGTATTTCCACTAGGCTACCTTGAGCCTGTTGTCTTGGAACAAATGGAATTTTCTCACATCATTGGAAGATTCTTTCAATTGTTTTGAGGAAAATCTGATATTAAGACTACAAGATGAAATTACTAGACAAGATGTTTTCTTGCAGAGCACTGTCTGAGCTGTGGTGTAATGCAGCCGGTATGGAGACTGGCTGGGCGTGGAGGAGTCAGAGAAACCGGGTGATACACTCTTCATCTGACATGGTTGATGACGACAGCATGGATCTCATTGTGAAGGGGCCAACCTGGTGTATATTTTATTAAAGGTTCAATAAATAAAATACTTTTCAAACTGATTCTGTGTCATGTAAATCTTTTTTAAATTTTTTAATGTTATGATTATTGTTTAAAGGGGCTATAGATAACATTCAGACACTAGGTGTCGCACTACATTTACATTTAGTCATTTAGCTGACGCTTTTATCCAAAGCGACTTACAAGTTCTGTGCGACAAGACAGCAAGAAGGGTATAACTCTATCAGCTGAGTAACAATGTTCATCAAAGTGTTGCGTGTTACAGTGTAGGTTAGTTTATTAGGACAAGTGCATGACATTAAAGTTAGTCGGGGTTAGATTTTTTTTTTTTATCATTTCAGATAATGGTTGAAGAAGTGAGTCTTTAGTCGACGGCGAAAGATTGGACGGGATTCGGCTGTCCTAACTGGGATGGGTAGTTCATTCCACCATTGTGGGGCAAGGACTGAGAATAGGCGGCTTCTCTTTGATGACCCTCCGGGAGCTTGGATAGGAGTAGATCTGAGGCGGCCAGAAGATGCAGAGCGTAGGGGTCTTGAGGGTGTGTAGTTAGAGACCATTGACCGGAGGTAGGCGGGAGCGGTTCCCTTTGCCGCACGGTATGCTAGGTCGAGGGCCTTGAAGCGGATACGTGCAGCAATGGGGAGCCAGTGCAGGTCCCTAAGAAGTGGGGTGACATGGGCCGACTTCGGTAGGTTTGAGATCAGGCGGGCCGCTGCATTTTGAATGAGTTGAAGAGGCTTGGTGGCAGTGGCCGGGAGGCCAGCTAGCAGTGCGTTGCAGTAGTCGAGGCGGGAGATGACTGTTGATTGGACGAGGAGTTGGGTGGCTTCTTTTGTCAGGAAGGGGCGTATCCTTCTGACGTTGCTCAGGAGGAATCTGCAGGTTCTGGTTGTCGCTGCGATGTGAGCAGAGAAGTTCAACTGGTCGTCGAGGACAACACCAAGGTTCTTGGCGGTCGGCGACGCGGTCACAGCTGCATTCTCGACTGTGATGGAGAGGTCGGTCAGGGGGGAGGATTTGGCCGGCAGGTGGAGCAATTCTGTTTTGCTTAGGTTCAGTTTGAGGTGGTTGGTCGTCATCCAGGCGGAGATGTCGGACAGACAGGCCGAGATCCGCTCAGAGACGTGGATATCTGAGGGAGGGAAGGAGAGGAAGAGTTGAGTATCATCGGCATAACAATGATATGAGAAGCCATGAGACGTGATAATGTTACCCAGTGATTTAGTGTAGAGGGAGAAGAGAAGGGGTCCTAGGACCGAGCCCTGGGGGACACCCGTCCGGAGGGGGCGGGTGGCCGACAGAGTCCCTCTCCATGACACTTGGTAGGAGCGGTCATTGAGGTATGATGTCAGCGCAGATCCAGCCACTCCCATTCCTGCGAGGGCCGCGAGGAGGATCTGATGGTTGACTGTGTCGAAGGCTGCAGATAGATCTAGGAGAATCAGGACAGAGGAGAGGCCTTTCGCTTTTGCTAAGTGAAGTGCCTCTGTGACCGCAATGAGGGCCGTTTCTGTGGAGTGGCCAGTCCGGAAGCCAGACTGATTGGGGTCTAGGAGGTCATTCTGTAAGAGATAAGCAGTAAGTTGGTTGGATACAGCACGTTCAAGTGTTTTAGAAAGGAAGGAGAGAAGAGAGACAGGGCGATAGTTGGCTATGATGGTGGGGTTCAGGGTTGGTTTTTTTATGAGGGGCGTGACTCTGGCTTGTTTTAGGGAGGTGGGGACCACCCCCGAGTTGAGTGAGGAGTTGATGGTTGCAGTTAGGAATGGGAGGATGTCCGGTGCTATGGTCTGGAGGAGTGGGGAGGGTAGCTGGTCCAGCTGGCATGTAGTCGGACGGTTCGACGTTACCAGTGTCAGGGTCTCGGCTTCTGTAATGGGAGAGAAAGATGACAGAGTGAAGGATGAGGTTCTCGATTCAGCGTTTGGAATGGGTGGGGGTTGGGAGAAGGAGCTGCGGATGTTCTCCACTTTTTCCTCAAAGAAGATCGCAAAGTCTTCGGCAGAAAAAGATGAGGGAGGAGGAGGTGGGGGGGGAGTGAGGAGGGAGGACATGGTAGCATGCAGTTTGCGAAGATTCTTGGCAGAGGCCTCGATCCTATGGTGAAAGAAAGAAGCTTTGGCATTAGTAATGCTTTTGGAGAATGTTAACAAGAGGTTGTGATATGTGTCGATGTCAGCAGTGAGGCGTGACTTTCTATACTTCCTCTCAGCCGCTCTCAGGACCTGTCTTTGTTCTCTCACTGCATCCGTCAGCCATGGACTGGGTGGGGAACGGCGGGCAGGTTTAGAGCACCAGAATGTATCCAATCGGGTGCCTTCCAAGTGGGGAAACGGGAAGTAGGCAGGGCATAAAACGAAAGCAATACTTTTATTCTGTACCTTTTAAAAAAATTCTCCGGATGTATTTTTAAATGATTAGGTGATGAGATTCTGACGAGTTCACAAGAGTTCATCTGCTCATGTTTTTCTCTTGAGATCAAATTTTATTGCCTATATTTATGTCTTTCTACTCCCCCTCCCCCATGCTGCTATGACGCCCACATTTCCCCAAGGAGATCAATAAGGAATATCTTATCTTAAGAACAATAGGTGACATTTTGGGGGTAACTTGTCGAAGGAAATTGTGTGTTTGAGCGTGTGTGTCTGCATGTGTTCCTCTGTGTGTGTTTGTGCGTGTATGTGTACTGTATGTGTGCGTGCCTGTGTATTTGTGTGCGTGTGTGTATGCGTGCCTGTGTGTGTGTGTGTGTTCACACAGAGGGCTGTTGACGGTAAACTACATCTTGTGGTCTTTTTCTCTCCGAGGTTAGTGAGCCACTATACAGCTCTCGTTGACTTCCTGTCTCACGACAGCGCTCGGCCCCACCAAAGGAAATCAAACCCACCAGTGAACTTCTAAAAGAGTGCAGACAGAACAAGCGAGTGTTCATCGTGTCCTGGTCCCACTGCTGAGGCCGAGACACTGACGGCCTGGTCCCACTGCTGAGGCCCGAGACACTGACGGCCTGGTCCCACTGCTGAGGCAGAGACACTGACGTCCTGGTCCCACTGCTGAGGCAGAGACACTGACGTCCTGGTCCCACTGCTGAGGCAGAAACACTGACGTCCTGGTCCCACTGCTGAGGCAGAAACACTGACGTCCTGGTCCCACTGCTGAGGCAGAAACACTGACGTCCTGGTCCCACTGCTGAGGCAGAGACACTGACGGCCTCCTGGTCCCACTGCTGAGGCCCGAGACACTGACGTCCTGGTCCCACTGCTGAGGCAGAAACACTGACGTCCTGGTCCCACTGCTGAGGCCCGAGACACTGACGTCCTGGTCCCACTGCTGAGGCCCGAGACACTGACGTCCTGGTCCCACTGCTGAGGCAGAGACACTGACGTCCTGGTCCCACTGCTGAGGCCCGAGACACTGACGTCCTGGTCCCACTGCTGAGGCCCACTGCTGAGGCCCGAGACACTGACGGCCTGGTCCCACTGCTGAGGCAGAGACACTGACGTCCTGGTCCCACTGCTGAGGCAGAGACACTGACGTCCTGGTCCCACTGCTGAGGCAGAAACACTGACGTCCTGGTCCCACTGCTGAGGCCCGAGACACTGACGTCCTGGTCCCACTGCTGAGGCAGAGACACTGACGTCCTGGTCCCACTGCTGAGGCCGAGACACTGACGTCCTGGTCCCACTGCTGAGGCCCGAGACACTGACGTCCTGGTCCCACTGCTGAGGCAGAGACACTGACGTCCTGGTCCCACTGCTGAGGCAGAGACACTGACGTCCTGGTCCCACTGCTGAGGCCCGAGACACTGACGTCCTGGTCCCAGAGACACTGACGTCCTGGTCCCACTGCTGAGGCAGAAACACTGACGGCCTCCTGGTCCCACTGCTGAGGCAGAAACACTGACGGCCTGGTCCCACTGCTGAGGCAGAAACACTGACGGCCTCCTGGTCCCACTGCTGAGGCAGAAACACTGACGGCCTCCTGGTCCCACTGCTGAGGCAGAAACACTGACGGCCTGGTCCCACTGCTGAGGCAGAAACACTGACGGCCTGGTCCCACTGCTGAGGCAGAGACACTGACGGCCTCCTGGTCCCACTGCTGAGGCCCGAGACACTGACGTCCTGGTCCCACTGCTGAGGCAGAAACACTGACGGCCTCCTGGTCCCACTGCTGAGGCAGAAACACTGACGGCCTGGTCCCACTGCTGAGGCAGAAACACTGACGGCCTCCTGGTCCCACTGCTGAGGCAGAAACACTGACGGCCTCCTGGTCCCACTGCTGAGGCAGAAACACTGACGGCCTGGTCCCACTGCTGAGGCAGAGACACTGACGGCCTCCTGGTCCCACTGCTGAGGCCCGAGACACTGACGGCCTGGTCCCACTGCTGAGGCCGAGACACTGACGGCCTCCTGGTCCCACTGCTGAGGCCGAGACACTGACGGCCTCCTGGTCCCACTGCTGAGGCAGAAACACTGACGGCCTCCTGGTCCCACTGCTGAGGCAGAGACACTGACGTCCTCCTGGTCCCACTGCTGAGGCAGAAACACTGACGGCCTCCTGGTCCCACTGCTGAGGCCCGAGACACTGACGGATCTCATGGATTCTGAACTCACAGGTACAAGGTGTCTCTCACTTCTAAGTCTCATTTTAATTCACGCCGGACATTTCCGTGTCTTTTCATAGCTGGAGGATGTCCTGAACCCGTCTCCGCATCATGGAGAGCCTTGTGTGAGGACTGCTCCATGAATACATGCTTAATAATGAATCGTGTCGAAATAATATTGTTCATGTGTTCTAAATGCTTAATATTGAATCGTGTACAGTTCTTTATCTAAATAAAAAAAAAGTACTTATGTACCTTAGAGAGACTATTATTACCTTGTATATGTGTTTCATTACATTCATACCAATTATTCGCCTGTTCTATTCTCCATCCATCTATCATCCATAGCAACACTTTTGTTTTCCTATTGCTAGGTTTTTAGTGAGTCGTTCCTTATCTTCATTGGGGGAAGTCTGGGAGTGTTGCCTATTTGGATTTTATGGTGGTTTTTGTTTTTGATCTTTTCTGATGTTTCTTCTTGACCTGTACAAGAAGACTTGTACAGCCCATGGGGGCTATTCCACGTGATCTTTCGGGGCTATACAAATACATTTGATTTGATCCAGAATAATCTATCTCACTATCTATGTGTGACAAAACATTGTGAAACCTAACTTCAAATGTCACTGACTGTTTTTTCTCATACTTAACATCTTCCCCCCGTCTCCCCCTGTGGTAACAGTGACCCCTCCCACACCCCGTGGCCCCCGTCAGCCCCCCCACTCGGCTGGCCCCACCGCGTGTGTGTCCCCCCCCCACAGGGACGGTGCTGGTGCAGTTTCAACTAGGCCTGTTCAGAGAGGTGGTCCAGGTCCCTGGGGGTGACGTCAGCTATCGCCATGCCAAGAGGTTAGCCTCTGACATCATCGAACGCAAGGTAACAGATAAGATAAGATATTCCTTTGTTGATCCCCTTGGGGAAATTCAGGCAGCATGAGGGAGGGGAGATACAGGTACATGTGATAGTAGAAGACATGATACAGCTCATAAAACTATTGTACAGTGGAGAAGTAACAATAAAAATAGACAGTGTGTAAACTATAACACTATAATTAACTCTGAGTATGCACAGATGGGCAAGGAGGCAGTGTAAATAGGTCAATGTGCAGATGAGGGTCTGTATGCCCTCTAAGTTATATTAGCCTTACAATAAATATAGTTACAATATATATATAATCTGATAATCTAATATCTAATCTAATTTATATGTAATCTAAAAATGCTAAATATATGCTCTGATTGAGTAAATATACAGTATATACACATAAGGTGCAGTATGCATAAGGTATGTATGCCGTGATCTACTTTATTCATTGTCCATTTAGGTAGTCCGTTTAGGTGGCAGTCAGACACACTGATAGAAGTTCCTAGTTGTGTTTAAGTAAAAGATCACAGACCAAAATGCCTGAACTGGGAACCAAACAGTGGCTTCATGCATACTGTAGATGCCTTACAAACTGCAACACCTAGGAAAGATACATGAACGATTCAGGTCTATCAAGATTCATAAGAATTTGTTCTTACTTGAGCTGCCTGGTTAAAGGTTACTCGCACAATCCCCTGTCAATCAAGAACAAATGAAGATCATGCATCAGAAGGTGCTTCATGAAGGCAGCTATTGAGGGAGGTTTTTGAGGGTATCTGTGATTTGTGGCTTTTGATGGGACACCACGTGTTGTCACTCATGTAGATAAAGTGTTTTAGTAAGTATTTTGTCAAGTTCAAGTTTGTGAAAATCATATTTGTCACATATTAGGTACATGTACATTCTAATGAAATGCTCGGTTCTGTATGACCCTCCTGAGATTGTGCGTCATACAGTAAAAAGGTAAAAGAGTAAAGACCAAACACTATACCAAATAATCAAATATACAATATACAAAACTAAAATGTACAAAATGCAAAAAAACGAAATAGATAAAATAGATGTAAAATATGGTGTAATGTTTAAAAAGGGTTTGAAGTGAATGTTTAAAGAGAGTGTGTGCATGTTGTGTGCATGGAAGTATAATGGTTGTTCAGCAGCAGTCGTACAGGCTCTGCTCTGGCAGTTTGGGCTGTTGTGTAATAATAGATTCGATTAGATTGTGTATCCTTAAACTATGGCTTAATTGACCTACTGTATCTCAAGCCCTGCCCTCTTTTCTTCATCCTCCAGCTGTAGTGAATATTGTACTATTCTTTATTCAATTTGACAGTCGGTTGTCGACTACATACAGATGTTGAGACAACTTTTAGGCTACTGTACTATATATATGGCACTGAATCATAACGTGAGTTAGACATTATGATGTTCCGGACCTTTGCTATACCCCTCAGGTATAGACTATAATATCATAGAATGAAAAAGGTAGATGAACTTATATAAAGCCATCTGTGCATTCTTGCAGAAAGATGGACATTTTACAGTATTCATAGAATACTTAGATATAGTCAGCTTTATTTTAGTTTACAAAATTGTGAACCTTTTGACATGGTCGGATTAATATAGAGGCTTTGAATGAATTGCAGGTGTCACTCTTTTGTCTGGAGTAAAGAAAATGTAATGGGTAGAGTAACTAATTACTTTCCCCAGGGAGGGGATCTGGGGGAGATAGCGTGAACCTCCGCACGCGTTATGCAGAAGCAGCTAGTGACTCCACATGTATCGGAGGAGGCACGTTGTAGTTCTACACCCTCCCCAGACCGATTTATTAGTTGATTTAATGAAAATATAAATAATTATAAATAAATAAAAAAACATTGCTTCTCACATGCAATAATGCAGAAGTATCTTTTGAAACCTTGTACTTATCCAGGAAATTACTAATTGTAAGTATGGAAGAAAACCTACAAATCGACTAACAAAGTCTTGGCCATCTTAAGACCAAACCAACCGATAAATTGAATTAGAGACTCTGCTGAGTCATTTAGTTTTTGCATTTTACCAGGACTGTGTGCTCAGCATTGAACCTAACTAGCCAGCGCCTGGCGACCGGTGGTCAAGGGCAGGAGTATTTACTAGGGATGTTCGATGTTGGCTTTTTTACTGATATCCAATATATTGATATTGTCCAACTCTTAATTTCCGATACCGATATCAACCGATACCGATATATGCAGGGTTTCCCTCCCAAAAAAACGGAATAATTTCAGGTAATTAACATACATATCTCTTGTCATGGAATTAACACAACATTATGCATACTTTTGACAATACATAAAATAAGAATTTGTTCTTACTTGCTTGCCTGGGTAAATAAAGGTTAAATAAATGTTTAAAAAAAATTATAATAATAATAATTTGAAAACCAATAATTTCCGATATTACATTTTAATGCCAATAATATCGGTAGGCCGATAATATCGGACATCCCTAGTATTTACCCAGCATGCATGTCTTTTTCATGGTGTGGGAGGAAACCTATGTGTGGATACCAGGACCTTCTCGCTGTGACAGCACTGTGTTGACATGCGGGAGCAGCCCTAGTATTAGCTACAAAGGGATGTGAACACATTATTTGCCTTGAGTAACGGCCACACTTTCCCTTGCCTCCAGTGTACAATCTCTTAATGCGACAGTGGCTCAAGAGGTAGAGTGGTCGTCTGGTAGTTGGAAGGTTCCCGGTTCGATTCCCGCTCCTCCCGGGCAGCGTGCCGATGTGTCCTTGAGCAAGACACTTAACCCCTAACTGCTCCCGATGAGCAGGTCGGCACCTTGCATGGTCGCCTCCGCTGTCAGTGTGTGAGTGTGTGAGTGAGTGAGTGAATGTTGTAAAGCACTTTGGATAAAAGCTGTTATATAAAATGCACCATTTACCATGTTTTTTTTTTTTTGATCAAATTTTTTTTATTATTAATTACATGAAACAGGACAACACAATAACCACAGTAACAAAAAACATAACTTTCACAGGAGAATAACAAACAATAATAATACAGAATAATAAATTATAAAGATAAAAAGAAAAAGAAACAGCGTCCAACCTATCAAATATAGATGGCTACTTCAATAACAAAAAGGGTCTTCAAAACATGGCAACCTTTCCCCACCTTTACAAAGTGGAGTGACTTAAAAGATTGTTTATGAGAGTGTTGCCGCAGATTTACTGTAGATAGCCTAGGTCCCTTACACATGTTCAAGACTGCCAAACTTGCAGAAGGTAAAGTGTAAGAAGAAAGAAATTCTTCCTCCAAGTTGGTTGACAGGTCAATCAGTCTGTCAATATTAGTCTCTTGGGGAGATGGCATGTGAGTTGTCATATAGCGCAGAATAGCTAAATACCAACCCCCCCTAAAATCCCCCCAGTCAAAGTTAAGAAGGACAAGACAAAAACCAAGACAGACAAGACATTTCCTCCTCCCCCTCCCCAGAGACCGCCGGACCCCCCCGATCAAGCGCCCCAACCCCGCTCAGCCGCACACTGCGGTCTTTACCTTCTCAGCTGCTGCGAACCACAGGTCAATTCCAGCCTGCCCTACCCCGATCACCCGGGCCGTGGATATCTCAAGATAAATCACATCCAATAGAGTTAGGGACCAGTTAATCATTGTAAGCTTCTCAGGCTCCTTCCATCTCATTGCTATTAGCTTCTTCGCTGCTGTGACGCCCGCTAGGACAACCCTTTTCAGTTGTACGGACGCGGGTAGTGTCGTTATATCGTTCAGGAGTAGCGTAACAGCTGTGAATGGGATAGTTAAGCCACACAGATCTGAAAGTTTGTCCGTTATTGACCTCCAGAAGCGGGCCACTGGTGGGCAATCCCAATACATATGCATAT
The DNA here is from genome assembly GCF_963971535.1 of Notolepis coatsorum. Classification (NCBI taxonomy): domain Eukaryota; kingdom Metazoa; phylum Chordata; class Actinopteri; order Aulopiformes; family Paralepididae; genus Notolepis; species Notolepis coatsorum. The sequence goes on along the minus strand of NC_140168.1, from coordinate 176,221,081 downwards.
AAGTGCCAGTGGCCTTTTGAGAGCACAAAGTGCACCGAGAGTCGGTTATCAGTCCCATAGCAAATAGCTTCCTAGGTGTAAGATAGGTCCTATGAATATAATTAAAATTAATTTGCTGGTGATTGGGGTTGCGGGAAGATAATGCCACATTTGCCCAAACATCATCCCAGTCAAACTCGGGGTCCAACTCCGGTATATCCACACGCCAGATTGTATCCAATGATAAATTTTTATACGTGGATTGAATTAAGAGCGTATAAAAGTCGGAGACAAACCCTCTGGATGTCGTCCTGTCCACTATGAGCCTGAGGAAGGGGTGTGGGTGCAAGGCTTGAGCCCACGGTACGCCATGCGCCCTCAGTGCTGACCTTAGTTGAAGGTAAAGAAAGAAGGACTCGCCGGGTAGATCATAAAATTCTCTTAAGTCCTGAAACGCACGGAGGCCGTTCTTATCATAAATATCCTCCAGAGTATGCACTCCCCTCCTTTGCCATTGAGGAATATTAACCGGCTTGTGTCCAACAAGTAATTGCTGGTTATTAAAAATTGGAGAGTCCAGGTGCCAAGGGCATTTAACCCCACACGACCTCTGTACATTACGCCACGTTTGGATCACGTGAGTTATGATCGGTCCATACCTCAGCCGGCATTTCGCAATAGAGACAGTGGAGTACACTACATCCTGTAATCTTAGCGGAGACACCGCCGCCGCTTCTAAGGAGCGCCACGATACAGCCTCTACAGGGTCTAGCCAGCACATCAAAGGTCTCAGTGAAAAGGACCAGAAATACAGTTTAAAATCAGGGATTGCGAGGCCCCCATCTTGTTTCCTACGTTGAGTAGTAGCCCTTTTGATTCTCGGGCGTTTGTTATTCCAGACAAACTTAGATACCATCGATTGTACCTTGCGCCAGTGGTCTATTGGAGGGGGCAGGGGGAGCATTGAGCTAATAAAATTTATCCTAGGCAGGATGTTCATTTTGATTATGGAAGCCCGGGCTTGTAAGGAGTTAGGAAGGGACGACCACCTGTCTAGATCCTGGCGTATTTTATCATAAGTACCCGTGAAGTTGTACTTAGTAGTTTGGTTCAGCGTGGGGAATATCTCTATGCCCAGGTATTTGAAATGTTCTACTATGGGGATATCAGCTGGTAGTCGTACCGCCTTGGCCAGTTCATTAAGAGGTAGGCAGGCTGATTTGTTCCAGTTAATCTTAAAACCTGACAATTTACCAAAGTCGTCGATTATCCTCAATAATTTTGTGGCCGACCGGGAGGGGTCGTCCATGAAAATCAGCAGGTCATCCGCATAGAGAGCAATTTTGTGTGGAGTATTGTTGACCATTATGGGGACGATGTCCTCCGATTGCCTAATAAATTGGGCCAAAGGTTCGAGGGAAAGCGCGAACAGTCCCGGGCTCAGAGGGCAACCCTGTCTAGAAGATCTGGAGACTGGAAAGAGTGTGGAACAGTTTTTGCCTGTCAGTATCATCGCAGACGGCGAGGCATACAGGACTTTAATCATATGAATAAAACTCTTTCCAAGACCCATGACCTCAAGTACCTTCCACAGATATGACCACTCAAGTCTGTCAAACGCCTTCATGGCATCCAAAGACAGAACTGTGGATGGAGTTGTATTGTCTTTACTGTTATCGATTACATGCAACAGCCTCCTAAGATTATCTGCAGCCAGACGCCCCGGGATAAAACCAGTTTGATCGCAGTGTACCAATACAGACATAAATTTCTGCAGGCGACGGGCCAGCACCTTGGCAAACACCTTTAAATCGGCCCCGAGAAGACTCAAGGGTCTATAGCTACCACAATCATTGGGATCTTTGTCCTTTTTGAGAAGTAAAGAAATCAACGCCATATTGACATCTCTTGAGAACTCCCCTTGTTCGATAGCGTAATTGATCATATCGAGCATCAATGGACCCAGTTGGTCCCAGAAAGCTAAATACACTTCGGGTGGAATACCATCCCAGCCTGGCGCCTTACCCCTCTGCATTTCAACAATAGTCTCCCTCAATTCTACGAGAGTAATCGGTCTCCCCAGTTCCTTGGCCTCTTCCTCAGAAATGTGGGGTATCTCAAGCCCGCCAATGAACGATTCAAATCTAGAGTCATCCAGATTACCCTCTGAGCTATATAACTGTGAGTAAAACTCTTTAAAAGTGTCATTGATCTTTTTCGAATCAGTAGTGACTGCACCCTGGCTCGTCCTAATCGAGGGGATATCTGAGAAATGATCATTTGATCGTATTTTCATTGCCAATAGATGGCTAGGTCTGGAGCCGTGAAAATAGTAATTTTGTCTTGTCCTGTGTATCAAAAACTCAGACTGTTGTTTAAGTATGGAGTTTATTTCTTTTTTGACTATCTTACGTTGTGTGTTTAGTCGTTCATTATAGTCAGTTTGCAAGGATGCGTATAGGTCCGCATATAATGATTCCAGTCCTTCTAGCTTTTTTGACCGGGATTTTCGCAAATTGGAGGCAAATAGTGTGACATGACCCCTGATGAATCCTTTCAATGCGTTCCACAGGACCCTAGGGTCTTCTACTGTGCCAACGTTGATCTGCAAAAATTCAGCTAGTTTACTCCTGAACTCAGAACAGAAGTCATCGTTCTTTAGCAAGGTCGAATTAAAACGCCATCTGGGAGCTCTTGCGGAGAGCCTGCCAAAGGTTGCCGTAAGGAAAATCCCCTTGTGGTCTGAGAGAGCCAAGGGAACCAATGAGACATCGAAACTATCAAACATATTAGGGGACGCGAATGCATAGTCAATTCGAGAGAAGCTTTTGTGTCTGGCTGACAGGTGAGAGTAATCTCTGAGGGTGGGGTTGCATAAGCGCCAGAGGTCTGAGAGCCCCGTGTCTTTGGCCCACATCCTGAGGGCCTTAGAGGCCCGTTTCTGGTCGCTCGTTTCAGAGGGCCCAGACCTATCCATCTCCGCATCCCAGCACGCATTAAAATCGCCACCCACAATGAGAGCGTATCCATTAAGTTCCAACATATTCTTCGTGATTGTATTATAGAACGCTGAGTCAAATGTGTTAGGAGCATACAATGCTATTATAGCCATCTTCCTATGCAAGAATTCAACTTTTGCTATAGTAATCCTTCCCTCCGTGTCCGACCATACATCCAAGATTTTGATATCAAGGTTACGTCTTGTAACTATGACTACTCCTTTCGTCTTATCATCGGCTGAGGATGCGGAGATAACGTGATATTGCCGATTTGCCAGTCTTGACACGTCACCTACCATTAAATGCGTCTCACTAAGGAGAGCAAGGTCAATATTTCTCCTCTTCAATAGCCAAAGGACACTGGCACGCTTGTGTGGGGCGTTAAGCCCTCCTGCGTTCCAAATTAAAATATTCAATTTAGCCATGGTCGAGCTTGTATAAGTGCGTAGAGAACATACCCGTGCAGCCAGGCTGAGTACAGAGGTGCCGATCCCGGCGGGCCCGGACGGTCAATCCCAGGAGTTCAGAGGAGGAACACTTACACATATATAAGACAACAGTACATAGAACACATAAAAATACCACCCCAGCTACAACCCCCCCTCCTTCTACTCTAAACCCTAACCCACCCGTCCTACTATAAGTTCCTCTATACCCACTCTCCAATCCCCACCCTATGCCCCACCCACTGAGGATGGTCATCTTCCTATCACTTCCCACTAGAGACATGGATCAATAAGACGCTTCCCACTCCCACCCCCCTCTAGATAAACCCCTGAGTAAACCCCCACTAGTCCAATAAACACAAATAATAATAAAATAAAATTCAATAAAGATATCGGTCGAAAACCACCTGAGCCCTGGCCCCAACATGAGAAAACCATAATGGTAAAAATAGCCATTATTAATTAATAACTCCGCATCAACCTGCAGCCCTCTATTTCGGAATCTGCGCTTCAACATCACATTGTTATAGCCCAAAAAGGTATAGGAAAATTCAATACAAAATTAAATTAAAGCATCCCAGCCGATAGTCTAAGGCAGGTTCGGGTCACAGGTTAATTGTGCAAAATTGTGTGAACAGTGTCAATTAAACAATGACAAAAAAAGGAGGAAGGAAAAAAAAGGGTTATGGTCAAAGTGCACCCCTTTAGCCGTCCCTCTGATCAGGCACAACGGCTGAAATGACCCAACCTATGTAAGATTAGAATTAAACACAATCATTCATTAATCAATCCGGGGATGGTAATAGGCAACACCTGACACCACCTGTCATCATACATTGTTTCAATAAAGATATCGGTCGGAGCAGTTAGTCCAAGGTAGGATCGAATCACATTTAAATTGCTCATTCAAATGCCATTAAAACATATAGGAAAATTCAATACAAAATTAAATTAAAGCATCCCAGCCGATAGTCCAAGGCAGGTTCGGGTCACAGGTTAATTGCTCATTCAATTGCCCTTAAAACAGCGACACTAATTATTATATAATTACTCAGCATCAACCTGTAACCATCTACCCTGGAGTCTGCATATTAATGTATCAACGTTATAGCATAAGTGCCTCACGGAAAATTCAAAACAAAATTAAGGCTTGTCAGTAGTTAGTCCAAGGTAGAACCGGATCACATTTAAATCGCGCATATGGATGACATAAAAACAGCGACAGTAGGAAAGAAAAAAGAAAGGAAGAGAGGGTAATGGTTAGAGTGCAAGCCATATAACCATATAGCCATTAAGTGCAAGCCATACCCGACCCAACCTGTTATCAAATATTGTTTATGCATATTCAACCGACCTTGGTATCTACTTTGGATCACCAAAGCTCAAAACAACCTGGATATAAAAATAAAAAGCATACCAGAAGTTAGTTAGGGACTCGGTCACTCTTGAACTGTGCAAACCAATGTCCCTTTGAACAGCAACAGCAACCAAAATACGTAACCATTAACGAATGTCTCAGCGCAGACCATAGTCGAAGCCCGCTGGCTAGCCCGAGGCTAGCGCGTAAGCTAGTGACGAATCCGGATAGCACGTTAGCCTACTATGTACATTGTTCAGCTAGCTCGTTAGCTTCCAAAGAGGCGATACACAAGTACGACCATGAGGTCAGCTTTAGCAAGTAACAGAAGTCATTGGGAAGCCCCGCTAGTTGGATGGGCAGAGGACAGTTAGCATGTCTGGGCATGACAGCAAGTGTTTGTGAATAGTCGACCTAATCAATGTATATAGGCCCAAACCGCCAAGTCACTCACCCTCCATAGATATCAAGCAACAGACTCGGGTGTCTTCGCGAGATATTCCTTCGCTTTAGCCAACGACCAAAACAAACGCTGACCACCGACCTTCTCCAACACAGATAGTTTCGCGGGAGCGAATAACGTGGGCCTCAGGCCTAGTCTCCATAGCTTAGTCAGGACCACCTTGTACTCGGCTCTCTGAGCTTGAACCTCCGGTGTAAAGTCCTCGAAAATGGCCACTTTGTGATCGCCAAACCTCAGAGTACCCCTTCTGGTACGAGCCGACCGCATGATGATTTCTCTCTGTTGGAGTCTGTTCAGCTTGACTATGATGGGCCTCGGTTCTTTGTTCACGCCGGGAGAAAACCTGCCCGCTCTGTAAGCCGACTCACAGATAGGAGGCGAGGGGAGGACGTCCGTCCCTAGTATCTTCTGCAGCAGTTCGGGCATGGTCTCAGAGAGACGGCCTTCACCGCTGGTCTCCGGTACTCCAACAATCCTGACGTTGTGGCGTCTATCCCGGGACTGCATCTCCTCCATCGCCGACTGTAGTTTGTTGACTTCAGCCTGCCTAGCCAGCAGGGCGGATTCAAGACCCGCCATCTTCTCACATTGTGATGATACCTCCGTCGTTAGCATGGCTAGTTCGTTAGCATTAGCCGATGAGGCAGCGTGAATCGTCTCCATCTTGTCTGTCAGCGGGACTACCGCCAGCCGTATTTCTTCTGATATCTCACGACGGAGGCTGATACAGAAATCCGCCAGCACTTGCTTCTGTGCTTCAGCGATGCGTGCCTCAGAGTCTGCGTGTACTTTCTTCTGTGCTTCAGCGATGCGTGTCTCAGATTCTGCGTGTAGCTTGGTCATGACCAAGAGCACAGCTTCGCTTAACTCCCCGACAGCGGGAGACGGTACGGCCATGCTCGGCGGTGTCGGTGTCGTGCCTAACTCTTTCATGGCTCTGGTTTCCACCCCCGCCATCGTAGAAAGTCGAAAAAAGTTGATGAATGTATACTAAACACGACGACCTAGCAAACAGATAAAAAACAAATAAAAATAAAATAAAGACTAATGGGGAGAAACGTATATTCAGCACGGTAGAAGGGAGCTCATGTGAAAACACGTCTACTCCATGATCGCTCAGCTCCGCCCCCGCCGCACCATTTACCATGTTAATGCCATCTGACACTAGTGGCCTCAATACTGAGTCAGTCAGAGGGGATGTGCGGTCGGCAGGCATCTTCCCCTTCCAACACACACACACACACACTCACACACACACACACACACACACACACACACACACACACACATACAGACACACACACAGACACACACAGACAGACACACACATACATTACACATACAGACACACACACACACACAGACATATACAGACACACACACAGACACACACACACATACAGACACACACACACACATACAGACACACACACACACACACACACACACACACACACACACACACACACACACACACACATACAGACACACACACACACACACACACACACACACACACACACACACACACACACACACACACACACCACGCTCACTTCCCCTTCGATCTTTGGAACCATTTCCAGCCAACAGCCCTGAAGAGTTTATTTGTGTGTGTATCTCAGTGCATGTCTGCAACACGCTTGTAGGTTACCACCATGTGTCCAGGGTATCTGCAGGGCATTACAAAGTCTTAAAACTTATTAAATTAATAATTTTCAATGTAAGGCCTTAAAAGGTATTAGAAAATCATACATTTCATGTGCACAGGTATAAAAAAAAATTATAAAAAATATTTAAAAGCCCGGCTGACTAAATATATGAATCGTTTTTTAATTCAAGTCGTGATTTGCCTTACTTTGCTGCTATCTTTTTATGCTTGTTTTATATGTAATTTTAGGAAATGTCTATTGTTCAATGTCTATTGTCTAATGTCTTTTGTGTTGTTTGCGGAGTTTTTATTTTCTACTTGGTATCTTGTATTTTGTATTTATTAGTTACGTTTTGGTCTGTATTTCTTATTTCTTATTATCTTGTCATTATTGTTATTGTTGATGTTGTGTTGTCAAAAAAATTAAAAATAAATGTTATCACAAAAAAGAAAGGTGCTATACAAATACAGTTATTATTATTATTATTATTATTATTATTATTATTATTATTATTATTATTATTATTATTATTATTATTATTATTATTATTATTATTATTATTATTATTATTATTATCTCTTGTTTATGTCATGCATGTACACATGGATTCGCTGTGTGACGGGCTGTTGCTTGTATGCCAAGACCCAGGATGTGTTGTCAAGTACAAGCAGGTAGTAACACGCACAGTGTCTGGCAGCGTGGCTACATGGGTAGAGCTCCGGACACATCGCCTTAGAGTTCATGGTGTAGATCAAAAATGTATGTTACTTTTCTACCAATCTGTATTAGAGAGTCTCATCAGATACGGTATTACAGCTTGGTTTGGTAACCTGTCTGTACAACTAACGTCCAAACTGGTCCGTCTGATGCAGACTGCATGGAAGATCATAGGGGTGAAACGTCACCCATCCCTGCAGTCTATTTGTGAACAGGCTACTCTAAGGCAAGCCAATAGAATAGTCTCGGACCCCTCCCATCTCTTACATGCCGAGTATGAGCTACTGCCCTCGGGGAGGAGGTTTAGAGTTCCACGCTCTAGACTAAATAGGTTTAAAAACTCCTTTATTCCGATCTCAGTTAAACTTTTAAATAGTGCCAGATGAATGGCAATTATCGAATAACTGATATTTGGTTGTTATATTATTGATATTCGATAACCGATATTTGGGTATACTATTCTAATGTGGTGTTGCCAGACATCCTGCTGTGCAGGTACTTTACTGTATATTTTATATTGTGTATCTCCTCTGTTTGGAGTCAGTTGTGTTGTGTCATGTCTGTATGTATGTGTCTGTGGCTGTAGTGTGGGTGTAAGCCCAAGGCAAATTTCCCAGCTGATGGGACAATAAAGTGACTCTTGACTCTTGACATGATTGACCCATTTCCTTCCCCCCCCCCCCCTTTTCATCTTTTCATCTTTTTTTCATCTCCCAATTTTGTCGTCATGCCAATTCCATTCCTTATCGTTGTGCATTCCTACTGTCGGTAGACTACCACATGCTGCCCTACTGTCGGTCTGGGGAGGGTGTAGACTACCACATGCTGCCCTACTGTCGGTCAGGGGAGGGTGTAGACACCACATGCTGCCCTACTGTCGGTCTGGGGAGGGTGTAGACTACCACATGCTGCCCTACTGTCGGTCTGGGGAGGGTGTAGACTACCACATGCTGCCCTACTGTTGGTCTGGGGAGGGTGTAGACTACCACATGCTTACCTACTGTGGGTCTGGGGAGGGTGTAGACTACCACATGCTGCCCTACTGTCGGTCTGGGGAGGGTGTAGACGACCACATGCTGCCCTACTGTCGGTCTGGGGAGGGTGTACAGTAGACTACCACATGCTGCCCTACTGACAGTCTGGGGAGGGTGTAGACTATCACATGCTTCCCTACTGTGGGTCTGGGGAGGGTGTAGACTACCACATGCTGCCCTACTGTCGGTCTGGGGAGGGTGTACAGTAGACTACCACATGCTGCCCTACTGACAGTCTGGGGAGGGTGTAGACTACCACATGCTTCCCTACTGTGGGTCTGGGGAGGGTGTAGACTACCACATGCTGCCCTACTGTCGGTCTGGGGAGGGTGTAGACACCACATGCTGCCCTACTGTCGGTCTGGGGAGGGTGTAGACGACCACATGCTGCCCTACTGTCGGTCTGGGGAGGGTGTACAGTAGACTACCACATGCTGCCCTACTGACAGTCTGGGGAGGGTGTAGACTACCACATGCTGCCCTACTGTCGGTCTGGGGAGGGTGTAGACTACCACATGCTGCCCTACTGTCGGTCTGGGGAGGGTGTAGACTACCACATGCTGCCCTACTGTCGGTCTGGGGAGGGTGTAGACGACCACATGCTGCCCTACTGTCGGTCTGGGGAGGGTGTAGACTACCACATGCTGCCCTACTGTCGGTCTGGGGAGGGTGTAGACTACCACATGGCTCCTCTGATACTTGTGGAGTCGCCAGGCGCTTCTTTTCACCTGGCAGCGAGGAGTTTCACTGAGCCAGTGTAACTCGCACAGAGGTTCACACTATCTCCACCAGATCCCCTCCCTGCTGAACTGACCGACCAGTAGGAGTCGCTGTTGCAACGACCAGTTGACCACACTGCCAACTGTGTTCGTAGGCACGACTGACTAAGCCAGAGGTACCGCTGCTGGGAATTGAGCCTGGGTCTATGCAGTGGTAGGCGAGTGCTTAGACCTCTACACTACCCAGACGCGCCCCTGTTTCACATCCCCTTTGATGTCTCATCTCTCTGTCTTTCCCTCTCTCTCTCTCACCCATACACACACACTGAGGCCACACTGATCAAGCAAGATATAAACATTATACCTAGCTTGTGAAGTTATGGAAAAGTCATGGGAACGTTTTTAAATTGAAATGGAAAATAAGTGTGGGAGCCCTGTGTTCGGATAAGATATCCCAGAATATTACATTGAAGGTCCTTCTTAAGTCTTCTGCTCTGTGGCTCGGATTAGCCACAGTTCCTGAAGATGTTTGCATCACTTCCTGTAAATTATTGACTATTTTATTGTATCCGTCTGATCATGACGGTGACTGAAGGTCCCCTCCCACTCTCTCAGCTTCCACCAGACCTCTCCTGCTTGCTGTCTGGTTGTCGGCTTGTCAGCGTCTGTCTCTGGCTGCTTTGACGGACGGCAGGGCGGAGAGGCGGCTGGAGAGATTAGCCGGCTGTGTTCGGTGATGCGCGTCTGGCAGAAAGTCACAGCTAAAGTAGTTATCTCTCATCTGATCTCAGACCAGATCTTGTGCCGGTCTGCTAATGATGAATATCAGGGATCACTCTCAGTAACTGTCAAACTAAATTAATGTGTGCAAAACCGTGCCAAAGCCCTGCTTGATATAGCACGTTGTTTAAATTTTTCCTTTCGGTCTGACGTTTGGTTGGAGGTTTAGTAACTTATTATACTGTGAATTTCTCCAGACTCAGGCGACTGGGTGGCGTAGCGGAGATTGCGCTCATCACCAATGCAAGAGACTCCGGTCTCGACTCCCCGAGTCGGCATTGCCTGCGGCTTGGGCCAGTCGTCACTATCTCAATTGGCAGAGGTGGCGGGTGGAAAGTCGATGGGTGGTAATCTGGACGTTGTGGACAGCGACTCCTACAGGTCGGTTGGTGCGCCTGTACAGCAGAGACAGGATGTATCGGGGGCAGCGTGAGCCTCCCACACGTTACTCCTCGCCACTGAGAGTCCACGCTGTCTGGTGAAAAGATGCGACAGGCTGCCTCCTCGTGTACCGGAGGGGACACGTGATGCAAGGCTTCTATCCTCACTACAGCCGACCAGTGGGAGGCATAGTCTAGCAACGTTCAAGACCGGGGAGGGGAGAATTGGCAATACGAAATTGGGATGGGAGAAAAATAGAAAATAAGGAGAAAAAGTGGATAAAAAAAAAAAAAATCTCCAGACTCTCTTGGCAGAGCCTGAGGTGTGGCCCAGTCATAGGCACACCTGTGTACCAATATCTCCTCCTTCATGTCTCACCAGGCTCCAAACTGCACTGTGGTCGGCGCCGGGGAAAAGATCCTCCTGTTCCGACACCAGCCCGGCCCGGGACACCTGCTGCACCGCCTGGCGGACCAGGATGCACTGCAGGACGGCAACCTCATCGAGGTCATCCTCTCAGGTCAGAAGAGGTCAATTCATCCTTTTCGTGGTCCTATCATGGTGGTAATAGATTGAACTACACTTGGAAAGTGTAGCCTCTTTTCCCACATGAAAATCATGAAAATCGTGGAAAAGTTATGGTACTATTATGTGTTTTCCTGGTGCCTGTAAATGTTTTAGAAAATCATTTTCATATCCACAAACATTTGAAAAAGTCCTGGAAATTTTAAATCATAAATGGTCATGTGTTAGTCATTTATTTTGGTTGGTCCTCACTGATGGAGAGGTGCAACAAACACTGGTATTTGTACATTTTTAAGGCCCTTATAGGTAAGCTACCTCCTTAAACTACATCATTATTGGTTACCTACCTCCTTATACTACATCATTATTGGTTACCTACCTCCTTATACTACATCATTATTGGTAAGCTACCTGCTCATACTACATCATTATTGGAATGGGATTTTGGAACCTATGGAACCCGTTCTAGTAGGGCTGCGCGATATGGCAAAAAATCATATCGCGATAACGATATGATAATGTTATCATATTTCTCGATATCGATAATTATCGGAATTGTTATAAGTAAAAACAACAGATGTATGTTTATTTTGCAGCAATTCTTTGTCGTTGCCGCCATCTTTAGTGTTACATCCCCTCACACTCCAGTTCTCAGGCTGCAGCGAAAGTAAACCGGCTTCTCTGCTGGCTGTGGCTCCAGGGGAGTTGAACAGTTCTGGCTCTGCTAGTTTATTTTCGATCTTTTGGCGCTTTTTTGGTGGACAAACCACCGCACATGTGCACCGTGACTTGTGACTGGAGTCTAGCTCTGCTAGCACACATAGCCTACTGTGTACAGACGGTTTCAAACTGTATTTTAAATTAGAAAGCAAACTAAATAAATGGACAAGAGAAAAATAAATCTCAATTTGGTCAGTATTGTCATTTGGACAAGCAAAGCCATTACTTTAAGTTGCAGGCAAGAAAGACAAGTCTGTCCACTGTCTCTGGTTTTAAAACTGCCCTGTTGCAGGTCACAATTTTGTTTTTTTAATTAAACATTTTTATTTATTTTGTTTGATATATTTTTTTATCGTTATATCGCCCAGCCCTACGTTCTAGTGACTGGCTGGTCCCCTGAGTTTGCTCTGAACAGGGTAAATCTGCATTTTGCTATGATGCCCCTCTAGCTCATGGAATGAACTCCAACAGTCAGCTTGAGATTCTCTCTGTTGCAGAGTTTAAAACCTTGATATCCAACCGTTGTCAATCAAGTTGTACATGTTTTAATTGATTGTTATCCTTACTTGTCTTATTGTTATGAGTTTATATTCTGTGTGATTGTATATACCTTTTTTTGCTTAACTCTGTATGTACACTCGACGTGACTATAATTGAGGGAAACCTCAGTTGCCTTTCGAGTTTAAATAAAGGTTTCAAATTAAATTTCACAAATTAAATGTAAATTAGAAAATGTAAATTACAGGAGTTGTAAGGTGAAACTGTGTGGTGGTTGCTATTTCCTGCACCATTCCAACTCCTACCCACAGTAAAGCTTGTGAAGTTATGGAAAAGTCATGGGAACGTTTTTTTATTGAAATGGTAAATAAGTGTGTCAGCATAAGATAGCAGAATATTACGTTGAAGGTTTTAACCTCCTGCTCTATGGCTCAGATTAGCCACAGTTCCTGAAAATCTTTGCATCACTTTCTGTAAATAATTGACTATTTTATTTTACCTAATTTAATATTTTATTTAATTGTATCCTACTACTTATTGTTACCATTCTTGTATTCATTGTTGCTTCTTAATTGTGCACTGTTGAGTCTGAGCTCTAAACACAAGAATTGCATTACCTGCAATGCCCCTCAGCCTGTATTGTTGTGTATTTGACAATAAAGAACTTGAACTTGAACATTATATATATATTTCTTTTTTGAACCTCTCTTTCTACTCATTTTAATCTGAACCAGGAACAGCTACTTTGACTGAGCTGAAGACCCGCCCACACTCCCTGGTGGTCCAATCGTATCGCACACCTACCTTCTGTCACCACTGTGGAGAGATGTTGTGGGGGCTGAAGTGTGAAGGCAAGCCTGCTTACTGTCACTCAGAGCCACCGTATCCATGACGCTGTACTTCACTACGGTGTACTTGACATTACAATGTACTTCATTACGGTGTATTTGACTCAAATGTACTTGACTACGATGTACTTGATTACGATGTACTTGATTATGGTGTACTTGACTACGATGTACTTGATTACGATGTACTTGATTATGGTGTACTTGACTACGATGTACTTGATTACGATGTACTTGATTATGGTGTACTTGACTACGATGTACTTGATTACGATGTACTTGATTATGGTGTACTTGACTACGATGTACTTGATTACGATGTACTTGATTATGGTGTACTTGACTACGATGTACTTGATTACGATGTACTTGATTATGGTGTACTTGACTACGATGTACTTGATTACGATGTACTTGATTATGGTGTACTTGACTACGATGTACTTGATTACGATGTACTTGACTACGATGTACTTGATTACGATGTACTTGACTACGATGTACTTGACTACGATGTACTTGATTACGATGTACTTGACTACGATGTACTTGACTACGATGTACTTGATTACGATGTACTTGACTACGATGTACTTGACTACGATGTACTTGATTACGATGTACTTGATTACGATGTACTTGATTATGGTGTACTTGATTATGGTGTACTTGACTACGATGTACTTGATTACGATGTACTTGATTATGGTGTACTTGACTACGATGTACTTGACTACGATGTACTTGACTACGGTGTACTTGACTGGTTTCTATTTTTGAAATAGAGATCTATAGTGTCCCAGTTGTTGCCTCAGTTACTGTTGTCTGTTTCATATCCATATTTTGTCTCATCTCTCTCTCTCTCTCTCTCTCTCTCTCTCTCTCTCTCTCTCTCTCTCTCTCTCTCTCTCTCTCTCTCTCTCTCTCTCTCTCTCTCTCTCTCTCTCTCTCTCTCTCTCTCTCTCTCTCTCTCTCTCTCTCTCTTCTCCAGGTTGTGAGCTAGACTTCCATAAGCGCTGTGCCTTCCAGTTGCCCAGTGACTGTAGTCGTGTGAGGCGTCAGGTGGGCCCCAGCGTGTCCCTCTTCCCCCCCAGGAGGCCCAGAGCGCGCTCCCTCTCCACCCAGGCAGGGGGCAGTCTGGAGGAGGTACCGCCACCTTTACGTTGTACAGGCCGGTTAGGCTTTTAGAAATTATCATAATTCAAAGTACCAGTCTGTTTAACTCATTCAGCGCCAGGGGTCACTGTCTACCTTCTGGGTAGAACGCCATCGCATCGCTGTAAGTCAATGGGGAGACTGCGAAACTTGCGAGTGCTTAAAAATATATCTTATATTATAGCTATGGGTCTAATAACACGTCGATTGTCAGTTGCTTCTGGTCAACATGCAAAAAACAGATTGTTTTTCCATCCCTACATTTCCGTGTTATACCGTTTTGAATATGAGTATAGTTTGGGTGATTCTTAGTAATCCCAGGAAAAGACGCGATAATAGCCCTTTAGTGAAATCCACTTATCACGTTGTCATTTTACGCCTGATTATCGAATCTTCCTGAAAACAACGCTAGATTATCGTTATTATCCTTCCTCATGCACCCATGAAATCCACAGCTAAAGAGATTGGTTTTATCGGGTATCACAGTGGCTAAAAAGCTGATAGCATCACGATGGTTCCAACCGGAAAAAAATTGCCGAAAGGTCTGTATTATTACATATCTCGATGTGATCTATCAAGAAATATCTACAGCAAGAATTTTGGGTCTCAATGAATCCAAAATGGCATTGTGGTTAGAAGTGGTGGAGAAAATAAAAGCTAGCATATAATGGTAGTGTCTGGTTAGGAGCGAGGGATAATGGATGGATTATCCAATGGGGGGTCCGGGAGGGGGGGGGTATGAGCTGGAGCATATGTGTGTAGGTTTTTAGATAACAGGTATTAGGGGGTATATCCTGTATAAGACAATTAACTAAATGGTGATTTCATTGGATGTGCACTGTCAACTAATGCTTGTATATCTTATCGAGTGTTGTCATGTTTGTTTATGTGTTTGTTTAAAAAATTATAAAAAAATAAAATACAAAAAGAAATGGGGCTTGTAGCGGGGCGCTCGCCCCCCCCCCCCCCCCCCCCCCCCCCCACCGCCACCAACGGTAAACAGCACAACACAGTCCACACAGATAGCTTCGATCGCAGGAGAAAGAAATATCAGATCAACGCAAGATTTGATATATAGTGTTCTTACCTTGTCTCTGATGTAATGCAAAAAAAAATCCAATTATCTGATCGCCATTCCAAATACTGGTCGCGGAGGTCCATTCCACGTTGTGCGGCATTGCATATGAAGGAGGGGGGGGGGGGCAGCCTCGTAGATGTATCGTTGTAAACGCTAGTCCTGCCGGAGTATTTAAACCCTGCCCCCGCACGGCTCAGATCAGACCCATTCCCAATGATAACATCAGGCTGGATGGATGAAAAATGAATGGATATAGCTAATAAAAGAAATAACGATTAAAACCCGAGATTTCTCGTGATTGGCGCTTAACGGTTGGCGAGTTAACCCGACTTTTCTCGTGATTGGCGCTGAATGAGTTAATGTCAGTGTTTGCAAACAATTGTATAATTTTAAACAAACATTTGCAGCATCAAAAGTCTCATATTGTCAGTCCTTTTGTCAAAGCCAGGCTGTTGAGGCGCTGTCCATGGTGCTGAAAGGTGCACTCAGTAGATTTGCTAAGCGCTGAAATAATTGTCCCCCATCCTGATGAAAACACCTATGCTACGTGCATGAGCGCATACATGTGCACATGCACGAACATGCGTTTGGGAATAATGGTCACCCTATCAGTCCCTCCATTGACTACATTCATTCCCTAAAGGCTCACTGTAACCTTAACAATAGCAGCCTGCTTTATTAATCCACATTAATCAAATACAAAAATACATAAACATTTGTATTAGGTATTTTCCATTAACACTTTGAGTGCCACGCCGGGTTTTCCTTTTTACCCCCTGAATGCCACCATCGGCGCCAATGTTAACGTTAATATCGCCTAATCTATGTTTTAAATTATGGCTATGTGTCTAATCTGCCCATCGCATTATCAAAGACTATTTTCCAGTCAGTGCTGTCAAGGCAGATTGGTTTTTTATCGCGTCATTTCCGTTTCAGAGCATTTAGAAAAGCACCCGTTTTGAGATAAAAAACAGCCCATTCTGGACCATTCTATGAAAATCGTCTTTTACTGGAATATTCCACAACGTTGATATTCGTCGGCCTTTTTATGAATCGTTTTCAAATAAACGCTAGATGATCAATATTATACGTGCACGCAAGCACATTCGGGCCGCGCACGGATAATCGCCGCGTTGATTTCCTCTTGGACTTTTACAGTGAAACCGAAAGAGCCCATTTCACAAAACAGCTTATAACTTCATCAAAATTAGTCTGATTATCCTAACACTGATAACATAGTCCTTACCTGACATCAGATGGTATCCAACTGGTATATTCCAATTCCTGATCACCATTCGAAAAAATCGATAAGTGTATAGATACAGTAGAACTCCATGATCAGCGGGGCTCAGAGGTTCCAGAATGAACTGTGGTAACCCCGGCTGGATCAGTGGACTGGAAAATGTGGAGTACCGGATTTTTTTCCCCATCCATTTTCATTGAGTCCATTCCAAAATCCCTTATGTCATCTGAAAGACGATAGGGGGCGCTTTTTTCCACATAGAATCTCCGGCGGTGCTCGTGTATACTCGGGTAGGCTCGCGTGATGCAATATGATTTCAGATCGCTAAAAAAAAAAAATAATAATAATTCCGAGAAATCTCGTGAGTGGCTTTCAACCACATAAAAATAAACCGAGATATCTCGTGTGTGGCAGTTAAAGTGTTAAAGCCCCCACCCAGAATTAGCTTTACATATACATTGCAGGCATGTTTAAATAGACATAAATAAAAAGAAAGAAAGGTTTGACTTGTGCATTAAATTGAAAATGTGGCTTTTTGCACCTTTGTTCTGACATGATTGCATTTGAAATGGCCGTCCGAATTGGGCACGCCTACCTCTCAACACCTCTAGCCAGGGGCGTAGCTGTAGAATATGGGCCCCATGAAAGAATGTATTTGTAGGCCCCCATTGAATGCGAGCGCGCGTAAGCATTCATGGTTTTTACCTATACATTCGGATCAGCAGTTCAGCCTAGTAAAGGATGTCGCATTGCGTTCATCTTCAATGAATGGACCAATGCAATAGTCTACCAAAGCCCCCCTCTCTCTCTATATATCTCTCACACACACACACACTCACACACACACACACACTCACACACACACACACACACACACACACACACACACACACACACACACACACACTTCAGAAACAAACATAGTATCAATGAGAGCATCAATAATACACCTGAGTGATATCTAGTAAAAAAAAAAAAAAGGATATATATATTTTTTTTTGGGGGCCTCCCAGTGCTGGGCCCTCGGAATCATCCTAATCTACCCCCCCCCCCCTCCCCCCCCCAGCTACGCCCCTGCCTCTAGCAACACCTCTTCTGACATGAGTCAGATCATCAGTGATTGGTCCCTGCTATCTGTAGCCATGCTGTTGTTCCTGAAAATGTCGTACTCCAACACATCTCAAGGAGTATGTATTGCTCCACCTTTGCAGATGGATTTGGGCTCTTTGCGCTCTGAGCCTTGATTCAATCACACGGTAGAATAGAAGACTATGGTGATTGAGTGCTCTAAATTCACAGCCGGATCAACTGACAATATTGTATGCTCTGCACAGCTAATATCTCCCATCCCCCCCTACGACCCCCAACAGATCAGTATGTCCAAGCCCAGGTCCAGACCTCCGTCCTGGGCAGAGCCTCCCGTGTGGCAGGGTGACAGGAGCCAGACCTGGGTCCCTCACACCTTCCACATCCACACCTACACCAAGCCCACAGTCTGCCAGCACTGCCAGCGCCTGCTTAAAGGCCTCTTCAGGCAGGGTCTCCAGTGCTCTGGTGAGAAGCTTCCACAGGGTCTCCTGGGTGATGAGGAAGTGCTGATAGCAGGATCTTTTCAGCTCTAATCTCTTCTCTTTTTGTTTTTCCTGTTTCTCCTTCACTCGTCCCCCCTTCCCGCATTTCCCGTCTTTCCCATCTTCCTGTCTTCCCATCTTCCCTTCTTCCCATCTTCCCCCCTTCCTGTCTTCCCCATTTCCCGTCTTCTCTTCTTCCCGTCTTCTCCCCTTCCTGTCTTCCCATCTTCCCGTCTTCCCCCCTTCCCATCGTCCCCCCTTCCCGTCTTCTCTTCTTCCTATCTTCCCATCTTCCTGTCTTCTCCCCTTCCCGTCTTCTCTTCTTCCTGTCTTCCCATCTTCCTGTCTTCTCATCTTCCCGTCTTCCCCCCTTCCTGTCTTCCCATCTTCCCGTCTTCCCCCCTTCCCATCTTCCCCCCTTCCCGTCTTCTCTTCTTCCTGTCTTCCCCCTTCCTGTCTTCCCATCTTCCCCCCTTCCCATCTTCCCCCCTTCCCATCTTCCCATCTTCCCGTCTTCCCATCTTCCCGTCTTCCCATCTTCCTGTCTTCCCATCTTCCTGTCTTCCCCCCTTCCCGCCTTCCCGTCTTCCCATCTTCCTGTCTTCCCTCCTTCCCGTCTTCCCATCTTCCTGTCTTCCCGTCTTCCTGTCTTCCCATCTTCCTGTCTTCCCCCCTTCCTGTCTTCCCGTCTTCCTGTCTTTCTGGTTTCCCGTCTTCCCCCATTCCCGTCTTCCTGTCTTCCCGTCTTCCCGTCTTCCCGTCTTCCCCCCTTCCCGTCTTCCTGGTTTCCTGCCTTCCCGTCTTCCTGCATTCCCCTCTTCCCCCCTTCCCCTCTTCCTGCATTCCCCTCTTCCCCCCTTCCCGTCTTCCTGCATTCCCCTCTTCCCCCCTTCCCATCTTCCCGTCTTCCTGCCTTCCTGCCTTCCCGTCTTCCTGTCTTCCCCTCTTCCCCCTTCCCATCTTCCCGTCTTCCTGCCTTCCTGCCTTCCCGTCTTCCTGTCTTCCCCTCTTCCCCCCTTCCCCTCTTCCCCCCTTCCCGTCTTCCTGCCTTCCCCTCTTCCCCCCTTCCCGTCTTCCCCCCTTCCCCTCTTCCCCCCTTCCCGTCTTCCTGCCTTCCCCTCTTTCCCCCTTCCCGTCTTCCTGCCTTCCCCTCTTTCCCCCTTCCCGTCTTCCTGCCTTCCCCTCTTCCCCCCTTCCCGTCTTCCTGCCTTCCCCTCTTCCCCCCTTCCCGTCTTCCTGCCTTCCCCTCTTCCCCCCTTCCCGTCTTCCTGCCTTCCCCTCTTCCCCCCTTCCCATCTTCCTGCCTTCCCGTCTTCCTGCCTTCCTGCCTTCCTGCCTTCCCGCCTTCCCGTCTTCCTGCCTTCCCCTCTTCCCCCCTTCCCATCTTCCTGCCTTCCCGTCTTCCTGCCTTCCTGCCTTCCCGCCTTCCCGTCTTCCTGTCTTCCCGTCTTCCCCCTTCCCATCTTCCCCTCTTCCCCCCTTCCCGTCTTCCTGCCTTCCCCTCTTTCCCCCTTCCCGTCTTCCTGCATTCCCCTCTTCCCCCCTTCCCGTCTTCCTGCCTTCCCCTCTTCCCCCCTTCCCGTCTTCCTGCCTTCCCCTCTTCCCCCCTTCCCGTCTTCCTGCCTTCCCCTCTTCCCCCCTTCCCATCTTCCTGCCTTCCCGTCTTCCTGCCTTCCTGCCTTCCTGCCTTCCCGTCTTCCTGCCTTCCCCTCTTCCCCCCTTCCCATCTTCCTGCCTTCCCGTCTTCCTGTCTTCCCGTCTTCCCGCCTCCCCGTCTTCCCGCCTCCCCAGACTGCAGGTTTAACTGTCACCGCCGCTGTGAGCCACTCGTCCCCAGAGACTGTCCAGGAGACAACAGAGACTGTCCAGGAGACAACAGAGACTGTCCAGGAGACAACAGAGACTGTCCAGGAGACAACAGAGACTGTCCAGGAGACAACAGAGACTGTCCAGGAGACAACAGAGACTGTCCAGGAGACAACAGAGACTGTCCAGGAGACAACAGAGACTGTCCAGGAGACAACATGAGACCCGCCAACGGGGATGGTGAGGAACGAGCTTCGGTTCATCGTGTATCCAGCCCTTGCTCAGGTTGGCATTTCATTTCCAACCGGAGCCGAGCATGACATAAGATGGCCGTGTGTGAATTATGTCGTGAAAAAGGAAGGTTACTGGAGACACGGATCCTCTTTAGAAAAATATGTAATAGGGTGCAAATTAAACACACGTGTCACTAGAGGGTTTGATAGGCAGCTCGCTCGTTCCAATCATTTGACGTGGTCGTTCGTTCTTTGATTGGATGCCCCTTACCGTGCCCCATTCCGGTGTCAAACATCTTGTTTATATCTCAATAGTACTATCGATTACTGTTGATATATAATAAGTAGTGCTGTCCATAGATATTTTTTTTTTTTACTAATTAATCTCACAATTTTCTATAATTAATCTAGATTAATCTAGATTAAAAATCACATTTTTCTATTTAAGACCGAAGCTTGTAACAGATATGTACTTGAGTAAAATCATGGAATTAATGTAAAATCAACACAAAGAAAGTATATTTAGATTCAAATACTATTTTAATAGCTTTCTTTGAATACAGTTTCTCTCCTGTGAAATACAAATGTTCAACAAAACCATCAACATTGACTCAGCTAGACCGCTTTCTTATATTATATTGAAATTTTTCACTCCATAGATTAATCTAGATTAAAAAAAATGTACGCTTTAAATAATTTTAATTATTCTCCAGAGTTAAAGCATTAATTTTGACAGCCCTAATAATAAGACATCTAAAAAAAACTCTGATGTCCCATGTTCAGATTCGACAAGCGGTTATGGCTACAGGGACGAACCGGAGGAGGATGAATCAGACAGTCTGGGGGCACCAGACAGCCAGGATGCCAAGACGGCCATTGACGGCTCATTGGCTGAGACCAAGGAAACAGTGCAACAACAGATATCAATCAGGTAAGAGATTACATTTGTTTTTCTCTCATGGATAGTGTGTGATATTCTCCTTTATTCCCCTCTACATCACTTTCTGTGTAGAACTGTTAGTATCTGTAGATATCTGCCGACTCCTGTTGATACTACTTTGTTAATATCTGTAGATATCGGCTGACTCCTGTTGATACTACTCTGTTAATATACTGTATGTAGATATCTGCTGACTCCTGTTGATACTACTCTATTAATATACTGTATGTAGATATCAGCTTACTCCTGTTGATACTACTCTGTTAATATACTGTATGTAGATATCGGCTGACTCCTGTTGATACTACTCTGTTAATATCTGTAGATATCAGCTGGATTCTGGAGATACTACTATTAATATCTACTCTTAATATCTCCTGTTGATAGTGAAAGGGTTAACATTCTGTAGTGTGATAGTGAAAGGGTTAACATTCTGTAGTGTGATAGTGAAAGGGTTAACATTCTCAGCACGCGCTTGTCCACCCCTTGTCCCTCCTCCCTCCACCTTCCTCCTCCCTCCCTCCTCCCTCCTTCCTCTCCCCTCCCTCCTCCCTCCCTCCTCCCTCCTTCCTCTCCCCTCCCTCCTCCCTCCCTCCTCCCTCTTCCCTCCTCCCTCCCTCCTCCCTCCTCCCTCCTCCTCTCTCCTCCCTCCTCCCTCCTCCCTCCCGTCTCCTCCCTCCCTCCTCCCTCTCCCCTCCCTCCTCCCCCCTCCCTCCTTCCTCCTCCCTCCACGAAGCCTGTGTTTCAGTAGCTACATCCCTCTGATGAGGCTGGTCCAGTCTGTGCGTCAGGTGAAGAGGAGAGGCAGTGGCGCGCTGAGAGAGGGCTGGCTGCTGCATCACACCAGCACTGACTCTCTGGTGAGAATCACATTACATATTCCTTTAGTGACCCCCTTGGGGGAATTCAGGCATCATAGCACGGGGGATGGGGGGAGGGGAGGTACAGGTATGGGCAGGGTAATAGTAGAAATAAATTAATATAGGCAATGCAATTATAATAAAATAGAAATAAACAGTATAATTAACTCTGAATATAATAATATGAGAAAGTAGCAGTGTAATCAAAGTGCAGAGGAGGGTCTGTCTGCCCTTTCAGTTATATCATATGTTACAATAGCTATGGGCAATAAATAATTTGAATCTGAATATATACTATGAGTAAAGTAAACAGTATACACAGGTGCAGTATACACAAGGTACACTAACTGACATGATATACGTTATACGTTGTAGTCCGTGCATCACATATCCAGTATCCTATCACAGAGATTCGGTATGCTTTGAAGGATATCTATGGATACAGCAGAGATGGAATCAAATCTCGCTAGCTGTTTGGCGCTTTCCCTTGATGGGCCTGCAATCCTCAAGCCACTAACGGGACATGCATACATATTTCTCATATTTTATATCCAGATTTAATTTTATTGCCTATGTTTATTGTCTTTCTTCTATTACCCTGCCTATACCCGTACCTTCCCCTCCCCCATGTTGCTATGACGCCTGAAAGGGGATCAATAAAGGAATATCTTATCTTGAGACAACAAACACACATACTGACACAGATACACACACGCACACACGCATGCACACACACACACACACACACACACACACACACACACACACACACACACACACACACACACACACACACACACACACACACACACACTCACACACTTACACATTTACGCTCCCTATCTCCCTTGGTTCCAGAGGAAGCGTCATTACTGGATCCTAGACTGGAAGAGCATCACTCTGTACCAGAATGAGAGCAGCACCAAGTACTACACGGTGACTAACTGACCTTCCAATAGCACACTACACTGTAGTACCCAGTACTTGGGTATAGTAAAGTATGGGTAGCCTTCATCACCTCAGTGCTATTGACGAGGGGCGACAGTGGCTCGGGAGGTAGAGCAGTCGTCTGGCAATCCGGAGGTTCCCGGTTCGATTCCCGCTCCTCCCGGGCAGCGTGTCGATGTGTCCTTGAGCAAGACACTTAACCCCTAATTGCTCCCGATAAGCAGGTCGGCACCTTGCATGGTCGCCTCCGCCGTCGGTGTGTGAATGTGTGAGTGAGTGGGTGAAATGTGAGGAA
This sequence comes from Notolepis coatsorum, assembly GCF_963971535.1. NCBI lineage: Eukaryota > Metazoa > Chordata > Actinopteri > Aulopiformes > Paralepididae > Notolepis > Notolepis coatsorum. Next base: position 176,197,834 of record NC_140168.1, on the reverse strand, counting down.
CAAATTGTAAATCGCTTTGGATAAAAGCGATATATAAAAAAGCAGCCATTTATTGACACCTAGTGGTTAGGCTGGCAATATACAGTAAGAATAATAAAATACTGACATTGACGTACCGGTTGTATATACACACATGTAAGATGTCATAAAATAAAGCAAATATATATATGTAACTATTGATTCTTACCGTATACATATTTATCCACATCTGTCTGTACATACCTGCATATAATCCTTTTTACATGTAGATACTATATCTATATCTGTACATATCCTACTCTTATTAATTACACTAATTAATAACACTTACATTAATTAACATCACTTACTACCATAGTGTCTTTATACCTGTATCACTGTACATATGAATACTACAACTCTGTACATACATCAGTAGTACTCATTTGTATTGTTACATAGGTAGGTTGGTCATTATTGTTGTTGTGTTGGTATTGGTAAGTTATGTTGTATTCATATTTTGTACCCAGTTTAATCACCTGTACATTGTATATTACTGTTTTGATTTGATTTGATTGAAGTTTATTTCAAATATGCAACAAACAACAACAAACATCAAGTACAGATATAGCCTTAAGCCGTTAAAATAATACATTTATATAAAGAATTTAAATATTTTGGTCATTTACATATTTGAAAATGAGTGGGAAGACATACACTTATTTAATCCCACCCCTTTTTACTCATCATCAGATCATACTATAATAACTTTACGAATTCATACTTACTGCTCGTTTTATTGTTATAACTGTTGCACTTTACTGTTACATTTGCACTCTGGTTGGATGCCACAATTGTTTTCGTTGTACTGTACGTCTGCTGTATGATGACAATACATTTGAATTAGGGCTGTCAGTTTATCGCGTTAATTAGATTAATTAATTACACAGCAAATTATCGCGTTATGAAAATTAACTCAAAATTAATTACAAAAAAAAATATTTTTTTTTTTTTTTTTTAATAACTTTTTTTTTTATATCTCATTCATTCCATAAGAACGTAGAATACACATTACAGACTTTTTTTATATGGTCCATTTGCATGTTCTTGGTATCTGATTCTAGGGACATCTATGGATCTCAGGGAATGTATTCCCAGTGTCAGAAATACTGTGTCTGTTACTAGGCTTGAGTAAATTGTAATGAACCAAATGAGAATATCAATAATTTTTTTTTATCTTTGACTGTGAATAACACTATGCTCAAATTGACCAGACCTGAAAAATCTAAGCAAATTAATAGATGGAAGATGATTAAACAGAAGGTTTTGTAGATACAGTACTGAATTCTGCCATCCGGACACATGCAATTTGAAATATGATTATAGAATATAGAATATCAGGCATAAAATGGTTATGCGATTAAAATGCGATTAATTAGATTAATTAATTACAAATCCTGTAATTAATTAGATTAATTTTTTTAATCGCCTGACAGCACTAATTTGAATCTAATCTAATATTCAACACCACCATCTGTACCTGCGCGTCTGTCCTCCTCTCTCCCTCCCTCCCTCCCTCCCTCCCTCCCTCCCTCCCTCCCTCCCTCCCTCCTATCCTCCTCTCCTCCTCTCCCTCCTCCCCGCCACCAGGAGATCCCCTTATCCGAGGTGCTGCAGGTTCGAGGCCCAGACGAGCTCTCGGCGGCCTCGTTGCCGGGTGGCGGTGGCACCTACCGGTTGGAGGTGGTGACGGGCGCGCTGGTGCACTGCGTGGTGGCGACGGATGGGGACGGGCAGGCCTGGGAGGACGCTGTCCGTCAGGCTCTGAGGCCCCTGCAGAGTGGCGGAGGACACGCAGCGGGCAAGGAGAACCAGGGTGAGACGGCAAGGAGAGAGGCTTTTCTTTTATTATCTTTTGATTGTATACTTTTTACAATGATAAATAATAATACAAGTGAACATTTCAATAAAAAAAAATTATATAATAAAATATCTATGGTCACATGACATTACTTCAAGGCAACACACTGAGGTTGGTGGAGAGTCAGAGGTCCATGAGGGGTTCCCAAGTTCTAAGAGACGTCCTCCTTGTTCTTCAGTATGTAGCTGATCCAGTTGCAAAGTGTTCTGAAGAGTCTCTGTTAAGCCTTAAGGTCCCCCTATAGGGGGACCCTGCTTTTCTTTATCATACATCGATCAATAGAGACCATATTAGATCCCCAATTATCATATCATGGGGTATCATTGGAAAGCCACACTCATTGGCTACAACCCTGTGCAAAGATCTTCAAGATCGCCAAATGATTGACGGAGCTAGAGCCCCGGGAGTCGGGGGTGGTAATGTGTACTTTAGCATACTTTGGGGCACGCCTCACATATCGGCATGTAACTCGAGAACCGCTGAACGGATTTTGTCACCTGAAAGGGCAATCGACAGGCAACAAATAGGGCTTTAATTATATCTATATATTGTATTAAAAGAAATGCACACCCGAGCCACTAGAGGTCGGCAAAGTGGCATCACGAATCGTCCACATGTGGGCCCTTGGATGTTAAGAGGTTAATGTTAAAAAATGTAATAAAAATTGTAGCCAAGAGTAAAGACCATAACCCTATCAGAAACAGTAGTCAAAGTGTATATTAGTGTATATTTTCATTTTTACCAATGTTTTATATGATTTATCGGAAAATGCTAATTATCGTAAAACCGCAAGGAAATGACTAAATCCAGATTCAACCCTGCCATTGCAAAGAGGAGCATTTTCCCTATCCATAGATGTATGATTTGGCCATAATAAGGTCAAGTTCAAGGTCAAATATGAATTTATAATTAAAATCGATTATCATTTATTACTGTATCTACAAATCCTTCTTTTTAATCATCTTCCCTTTATTCATTTGCTTAGATTTTCTGTACACATGATCTCAATAAGGTGGTGAATGAGCTCAGTGAGCATTTCCTCGTACCCCGCAGATTTAACATGGTATTATTCACCGTCAAAGATGCAAAAATAAATCATAATTTATATTCTCATTACAATTTACTCAAGCCTAGTAACAGACACAATATTTCTGACACTGGGAATACATACCTCCAGGTCCCTAGATGTTCCTAGATACCTAGAACATGCAAATTGACCTTGCAGAAGTGGACCAATCTTCCATTTACTTAGGCATGTACCTTTAGGCGAAATATTCCTACAGCTTAACAGGTTAAAGAGCTCAAGTGTTGGAGGTCTTTGTTTGTTCCAGTTGACCATATGATATTATCCCAATTCTCTTCACAGATATGGGATCTAATGTCTCGTCTAATTCAGTACCAAAGAGATACCGTATAGGTGTAGTGTCCAACGGAATTTCCAAGACTTTAGTAGTCGAGTCATGAACCTCTTTCCAAAAAACTTTTTGGTTTTCTGCATTCCCAAAAAACTTGAGTAATTGACCCTATACAATGGCATTGTATAGGCATCTGGGGGATGAGTTAGTACATCTTTCTTAAACGGACCGGGGTAAGGTTTGTATGAAGACACGTAGTTGTAGAGGGAGGTATTTGTACCAGTGGTGGAAGAAGTAGGGGAGAACGGGGTTGGTTGTCACACGGGTTGATTGTCACATTCATTATATTTCGCTACCAAAAGGCACTGTCTCCCATATATTGGTATGGAAATGTCAATTCAACTTATAAAATTGAGTTCTTCCTTCTTGCCTTCTTTTTAAGATTTTTCCCATTAAAACACATTGTGACAACCATCCCCATGATGGGGTTGGTTGTCACAATGTGTCAGAGTGTCTTTGATAGGTAATTTCCTCTTTGTTACAATACGTTGGAAAATAAGAGGATACACATTTCAAGCCAACATCTTAAGCTTCAATTTAATGTAGGAATGACTATTGAAAGATGTTTTGATGATGAGCAATTCACACTAGAGTAAAAGGTGTGACAACTATCCCCGTTCTCCCCTACACAGTTCCTTTACTTAGGTAAAAGCCCAGATAAACGAGTACTCTGGTATGAGTAAAAGTCCTCTATTCAAATTCTACTTAAGTAAAAGTAGAGAAGTATTTGCTATTGAATTGAGTATATAAAATAAAAGTACGCATTTTACATGATGTTTGTGTATTCCAGTGCTTGGGAGCGTTCAAGCCTCGAATCCATTGACCTCTACAGGTTGTGTTAAGGTGGTATGTGGTCCAGTTACAGTTATGTTTATCTGATTACATGTTATGTTAAAGTGGTATGTGGTCCAGTTATGCTGCTCTGATTAAAGGTTATGTAAAGTGGTATGTGGTCCAGTGATGCTGCTCTGATTAAAGGTTATGTTAAAGTGGTATGTGGTCCAGTTATGCTGCTCTGATTAAATGTTATGTTAAAGTGGTATGTGGTCCAGTTATACTGCTCTGATTAAAGGTTATGTTAAAGTGTATGTGGTCCAGTTATGCTGCTCTGATTAAAGGTTATGTTAAATGGTATGTGGTCCAGTTATGCTGCTCTGATTAAAAGTTATGTTAAGTGGTATGTGGTCATGTTATGCTGCTCTGATTAAAGTTTATATTAAAATGGTATGTGGTCCAGTTATGCTGCTCTGATTAAATGTTATGTTAAAATGGTATGTGGTCCAGTTATGCTGCTCTGATTAAAGGTTATGTTAAGGTGGTATGTGGTCCAGTTACAGTTATGTTTATCTGATTACATGTTATGTTAAAGTGGTATGCGGTCCAGTTATGCTGTTCTGATTAAATGTTATGTTAAAGTGGTATGTGGTCCAGTACAGTTATGTTTATCTGATTACAGTTATGTTAAAGTGGTATGTGGTCCAGTTATGCTGTTCTGATTAAATGTTATGTTAAAGTGGTATGTGGTCCAGTTATGCTGCTCTGATTAAAGGTTATGTTAAGGTGGTATGTGGTCCAGTTATGCTGCTCTGATTAAAGGTTATGTTAAAGTGGTATGTGGTCCAGTTATGCTGCTCTGATTAAAGGGTTATGTTAAAGTGGTATGTGGTCCAGTTATGCTGCTCTGATTAAATGTTATGTTAAAGTGGTATGTGGTCCAGTTATGCTGCTCTGATTAAAGGTTATGTTAAGGTGGTATGTGGTCCAGTTATGCTGCTCTGATTAAATGTTATGTTAAAATGGTATGTGGTCCAGTTATGTCCTCTTGAAGTTGACAGGCTTTTTTGCCATTGTTGCCATGTGTTTCACCACTGATTTCTACACTGGTCCACACACTCGGGAGACACCCGGTGCAGCCGCAGCCCTGTAACGTTCCACCAGAGCAATTGGGGTCAAGTGCCTTGCTCTAGGGACTTTAACCGGTGACCTTTTTGATAAGCCCTGTTATCTTTAGGCTGCCATGAGGAGCTGCTGGTCGCTCTGGGTTGAAGAGAGTTGTTTTGTTCTGCTTCAGTTCTTCCAGTAGAATCCTGTGTAAATCTGTTGTGTCCTCATTGGAGGCGACGGAGCAGAGAGTGGACAGAGTGCAGTAAGTACAGAGAGTGATGCAGCACCTGGTCCAGTGTTGTGTCTTGTTGCAGTAAGTACAGAGAGTGATGCAGCACCTGGTCCAGTGTTGTGTCTTGTTGCAGTAAGTACAGAGAGTGATGCAGCACCTGGTCCAGTGTTGTGTCTTGTTGCAGTAAGTACAGAGAGTGATGCAGCACCTGGTCCAGTGTTGTGTCTTGTTGCAGTAAGTACAGAGAGTGATGCAGCACCTGGTCCAGTGTTGTGTCTTGTTGCAGTAAGTACAGTGAGTGATGCAGCACCTGGTCCAGTGTTGTGTCTTGTTGCAGTAAGTACAGAGAGTGATGCAGCACCTGGTCCAGTGTTGTGTCTTGTTGCAGTAAGTACAGAGAGTGATGCAGCACCTGGTCCAGTGTTGTGTCTTGTTGCAGTAAGTACAGTGAGTGATGCAGCACCTGGTCCAGTGTTGTGTCTTGTTGCAGTAAGTACAGAGAGTGATGCAGCACCTGGTCCAGTGTTGTGTCTTGTTGCAGTAAGTACAGTGAGTGATGCAGCACCTGGTCCAGTGTTGTCTTGTTGCAGTAAGTACAGTGAGTGATGCAGCACCTGGTCCAGTGTTGTGTTTGTTGCAGTAAGTACAGAGAGTGATGCAGCACCTGGTCCAGTGTTGTGTCTTGTTGCAGTAAGTACAGAGAGTGATGCAGCACCTGGTCCAGTGTTGTGTCTTGTTGCAGTAAGTACAGTGAGTGATGCAGCACCTGGTCCAGTGTTGTGTCTTGTTGCAGTAAGTACAGAGAGTGATGCAGCACCTGGTCCAGTGTTGTGTCTTGTTGCAGTAAGTACAGAGAGTGATGCAGCACCTGGTCCAGTGTTGTGTCTTGTTGCAGTAAGTACAGAGAGTGATGCAGCACCTGGTCCAGTGTTGTGTCTTGTTGCAGTAAGTACAGTGAGTGATGCAGCACCTGGTCCAGTGTTGTGTCTTGTTGCAGTAAGTACAGAGAGTGATGCAGCACCTGGTCCAGTGTTGTGTCTTGTTGCAGTAAGTACAGAGAGTGATGCAGCACCTGGTCCAGTGTTGTGTCTTGTTGCAGTAAGTACAGAGAGTGATGCAGCACCTGGTCCAGTGTTGTGTCTTGTTGCAGTAAGTACAGAGAGTGATGCAGCACCTGGTCCAGTGTTGTGTCTTGTTGCAGTAAGTACAGAGAGTGATGCAGCACCTGGTCCAGTGTTGTGTCTTGTTGCAGTAAGTACAGAGAGTGATGCAGCACCTGGTCCAGTGTTGTGTCTTGTTGCAGTAAGTACAGTGAGTGATGCAGCACCTGGTCCAGTGTTGTGTCTTGTTGCAGTAAGTACAGAGAGTGATGCAGCACCTGGTCCAGTGTTGTGTCTTGTTGCAGTAAGTACAGAGAGTGATGCAGCACCTGGTCCAGTGTTGTGTCTTGTTGCAGTAAGTACAGAGAGTGATGCAGCACCTGGTCCAGTGTTGTGTCTTGTTGCAGTAAGTACAGAGAGTGATGCAGCACCTGGTCCAGTGTTGTGTCTTGTTGCAGTAAGTACAGAGAGTGATGCAGCACCTGGTCCAGTGTTGTGTCTTGTTGCAGTAAGTACAGAGAGTGATGCAGCACCTGGTCCAGTGTTGTGTCTTGTTGCAGTAAGTACAGTGATGCAGCACCTGGTCCAGTGTTGTGTCTTGTTGCAGTAAGTACAGTGAGTGATGCAGCACCTGGTCCAGTGTTGTGTCTTGTTGCAGTAAGTACAGAGAGTGATGCAGCACCTGGTCCAGTGTTGTGTGTTGTTGCAGTAAGTACAGAGAGTGATGCAGCACCTGGTCCAGTGTTGTGTCTTGTTGCAGTAAGTACAGAGAGTGATGCAGCACCTGGTCCAGTGTTGTGTCTTGTTGCAGTAAGTACAGTGAGTGATGCAGCACCTGGTCCAGTGTTGTCTTGTTGCAGTAAGTACAGTGAGTGATGCAGCACCTGGTCCAGTGTTGTGTCTTGTTGCAGTAAGTACAGTGAGTGATGCAGCACCTGGTCCAGTGTTGTGTCTTGTTGCAGTAAGTACAGAGAGTGATGCAGCACCTGGTCCAGTGTTGTCTTGTTGCAGTAAGTACAGTGAGTGATGCAGCACCTGGTCCAGTGTTGTGTCTTGTTGCAGTAAGTACAGAGAGTGATGCAGCACCTGGTCCAGTGTTGTGTTGTTGCAGTAAGTACAGAGAGTGATGCAGCACCTGGTCCAGTGTTGTGTCTTGTTGCAGTAAGTACAGTGAGTGATGCAGCACCTGGTCCAGTGTTGTGTCTTGTTGCAGTAAGTACAGGTGATGCAGCACCTGGTCCAGTGTTGTGTCTTGTTGCAGTAAGTACAGAGAGTGATGCAGCACCTGGTCCAGTGTTGTGTCTTGTTGCAGTAAGTACAGAGAGTGATGCAGCACCTGGTCCAGTGTTGTGTTGTTGCAGTAAGTACAGAGAGTGATGCAGCACCTGGTCCAGTGTTGTGTCTTGTTGCAGTAAGTACAGTGAGTGATGCAGCACCTGGTCCAGTGTTGTGTCTTGTTGCAGTAAGTACAGAGAGTGATGCAGCACCTGGTCCAGTGTTGTGTCTTGTTGCAGTAAGTACAGTGAGTGATGCAGCACCTGGTCCAGTGTTGTGTCTTGTTGCAGTAAGTACAGTGAGTGATGCAGCACCTGGTCCAGTGTTGTGTCTTGTTGCAGTAAGTACAGAGAGTGATGCAGCACCTGGTCCAGTGTTGTGTCTTGTTGCAGTAAGTACAGAGAGTGATGCAGCACCTGGTCCAGTGTTGTGTCTTGTTGCAGTAAGTACAGAGAGTGATGCAGCACCTGGTCCAGTGGTGTCTTGTTGCAGTAAGTACAGTGAGTGATGCAGCACCTGGTCCAGTGTTGTGTCTTGTTGCAGTAAGTACAGTGAGTGATGCAGCACCTGGTCCAGTGTTGTGTCTTGTTGCAGTAAGTACAGAGAGTGATGCAGCACCTGGTCCAGTGTTGTGTTGTTGCAGTAAGTACAGAGAGTGATGCAGCACCTGGTCCAGTGTTGTGTCTTGTTGCAGTAAGTACAGAGAGTGAGCAGCACCTGGTCCAGTGTTGTGTGTTGTTGCAGTAAGTACAGAGAGTGATGCAGCACCTGGTCCAGTGTTGTGTCTTGTTGCAGTAAGTACAGAGATGATGCAGCACCTGGTCCAGTGTTGTGTCTTGTTGCAGTAAGTACAGTGAGTGATGCAGCACCTGGTCCAGTGTTGTGCTTGTTGCAGTAAGTACAGAGAGTGATGCAGCACCTGGTCCAGTGTTGTGTCTTGTTGCAGTAAGTACAGTGAGTGATGCAGCACCTGGTCCAGTGTTGTGTCTTGTTGCAGTAAGTACAGGTGATGCAGCACCTGGTCCAGTGTTGTCTTGTTGCAGTAAGTACAGAGAGTGATGCAGCACCTGGTCCAGTGTTGTGTCTTGTTGCAGTAAGTACAGAGAGTGATGCAGCACCTGGTCCAGTGTTGTGTTGTTGCAGTAAGTACAGAGAGTGATGCAGCACCTGGTCCAGTGTTGTGTCTTGTTGCAGTAAGTACAGAGAGTGATGCAGCACCTGGTCCAGTGTTGTGTCTTGTTGCAGTAAGTACAGTGAGTGATGCAGCACCTGGTCCAGTGTTGTGTCTTGTTGCAGTAAGTACAGTGAGTGATGCAGCACCTGGTCCAGTGTTGTCTTGTTGCAGTAAGTACAGAGAGTGATGCAGCACCTGGTCCAGTGTTGTGTCTTGTTGCAGTAAGTACAGAGAGTGATGCAGCACCTGGTCCAGTGTTGTGTGTTGTTGCAGTAAGTACAGAGAGTGATGCAGCACCTGGTCCAGTGTTGTGTCTTGTTGCAGTAAGTACAGTGAGTGATGCAGCACCTGGTCCAGTGTTGTGTCTTGTTGCAGTAAGTACAGTGAGTGATGCAGCACCTGGTCAAGTGTTGTGTCTTGTTGCAGTAAGTACAGAGAGTGATGCAGCACCTGGTCCAGTGTTGTGTCTTGTTGCAGTAAGTACAGTGAGTGATGCAGCACCTGGTCCAGTGTTGTGTCTTGTTGCAGTAAGTACAGAGAGTGATGCAGCACCTGGTCCAGTGTTGTGTCTTGTTGCAGTAAGTACAGAGAGTGATGCAGCACCTGGTCCAGTGTTGTGTCTTGTTGCAGTAAGTACAGAGAGTGATGCAGCACCTGGTCCAGTGTTGTGTCTTGTTGCAGTAAGTACAGAGAGTGATGCAGCACCTGGTCCAGTGTTGTGTCTTGTTGCAGTAAGTACAGAGAGTGATGCAGCACCTGGTCCAGTGTTGTGTCTTGTTGCAGTAAGTACAGAGAGTGATGCAGCACCTGGTCCAGTGTTGTGTCTTGTTGCAGTAAGTACAGTGATGCAGCACCTGGTCCAGTGTTGTGTCTTGTTGCAGTAAGTACAGTGAGTGATGCAGCACCTGGTCCAGTGTTGTGTCTTGTTGCAGTAAGTACAGAGAGTGATGCAGCACCTGGTCCAGTGTTGTGTGTTGTTGCAGTAAGTACAGAGAGTGATGCAGCACCTGGTCCAGTGTTGTGTCTTGTTGCAGTAAGTACAGAGATGATGCAGCACCTGGTCCAGTGTTGTGTCTTGTTGCAGTAAGTACAGTGAGTGATGCAGCACCTGGTCCAGTGTTGTCTTGTTGCAGTAAGTACAGTGAGTGATGCAGCACCTGGTCCAGTGTTGTGTCTTGTTGCAGTAAGTACAGTGAGTGATGCAGCACCTGGTCCAGTGTTGTGTCTTGTTGCAGTAAGTACAGAGAGTGATGCAGCACCTGGTCCAGTGTTGTCTTGTTGCAGTAAGTACAGAGAGTGATGCAGCACCTGGTCCAGTGTTGTGTCTTGTTGCAGTAAGTACAGAGAGTGATGCAGCACCTGGTCCAGTGTTGTGTTGTTGCAGTAAGTACAGAGAGTGATGCAGCACCTGGTCCAGTGTTGTGTCTTGTTGCAGTAAGTACAGTGAGTGATGCAGCACCTGGTCCAGTGTTGTGTCTTGTTGCAGTAAGTACAGAGTGATGCAGCACCTGGTCCAGTGTTGTGTCTTGTTGCAGTAAGTACAGAGAGTGATGCAGCACCTGGTCCAGTGTTGTGTCTTGTTGCAGTAAGTACAGAGAGTGATGCAGCACCTGGTCCAGTGTTGTGTCTTGTTGCAGTAAGTACAGAGAGTGATGCAGCACCTGGTCCAGTGTTGTGTCTTGTTGCAGTAAGTACAGTGAGTGATGCAGCACCTGGTCCAGTGTTGTGTCTTGTTGCAGTAAGTACAGAGAGTGATGCAGCACCTGGTCCAGTGTTGTGTCTTGTTGCAGTAAGTACAGTGAGTGATGCAGCACCTGGTCCAGTGTTGTGTCTTGTTGCAGTAAGTACAGAGAGTGATGCAGCACCTGGTCCAGTGTTGTGTCTTGTTGCAGTAAGTACAGAGAGTGATGCAGCACCTGGTCCAGTGTTGTGTCTTGTTGCAGTAAGTACAGAGAGTGATGCAGCACCTGGTCCAGTGTTGTGTCTTGTTGCAGTAAGTACAGAGAGTGATGCAGCACCTGGTCCAGTGTGTGTCTTGTTGCAGTAAGTACAGTGAGTGATGCAGCACCTGGTCCAGTGTTGTGTCTTGTTGCAGTAAGTACAGTGAGTGATGCAGCACCTGGTCCAGTGTTGTGTCTTGTTGCAGTAAGTACAGAGAGTGATGCAGCACCTGGTCCAGTGTTGTGTTGTTGCAGTAAGTACAGAGAGTGATGCAGCACCTGGTCCAGTGTTGTGTCTTGTTGCAGTAAGTACAGAGAGTGATGCAGCACCTGGTCCAGTGTTGTGTCTTGTTGCAGTAAGTACAGAGAGTGATGCAGCACCTGGTCCAGTGTTGTGTCTTGTTGCAGTAAGTACAGAGAGTGATGCAGCACCTGGTCCAGTGTTGTGTCTTGTTGCAGTAAGTACAGAGAGTGATGCAGCACCTGGTCCAGTGTTGTGCTTGTTGCAGTAAGTACAGAGAGTGATGCAGCACCTGGTCCAGTGTTGTGTCTTGTTGCAGTAAGTACAGTGAGTGATGCAGCACCTGGTCCAGTGTTGTGTCTTGTTGCAGTAAGTACAGGAGTGATGCAGCACCTGGTCCAGTGTTGTGTCTTGTTGCAGTAAGTACAGAGAGTGATGCAGCACCTGGTCCAGTGTTGTGTCTTGTTGCAGTAAGTACAGAGAGTGATGCAGCACCTGGTCCAGTGTTGTGTTGTTGCAGTAAGTACAGAGAGTGATGCAGCACCTGGTCCAGTGTTGTGTCTTGTTGCAGTAAGTACAGAGAGTGATGCAGCACCTGGTCCAGTGTTGTGTCTTGTTGCAGTAAGTACAGAGAGTGATGCAGCACCTGGTCCAGTGTTGTGTCTTGTTGCAGTAAGTACAGTGAGTGATGCAGCACCTGGTCCAGTGTTGTGTCTTGTTGCAGTAAGTACAGAGAGTGATGCAGCACCTGGTCCAGTGTTGTGTCTTGTTGCAGTAAGTACAGAGAGTGATGCAGCACCTGGTCCAGTGTTGTGTCTTGTTGCAGTAAGTACAGAGAGTGATGCAGCACCTGGTCCAGTGTTGTGTCTTGTTGCAGTAAGTACAGAGAGTGATGCAGCACCTGGTCCAGTGTTGTGTCTTGTTGCAGTAAGTACAGAGAGTGATGCAGCACCTGGTCCAGTGTTGTGTCTTGTTGCAGTAAGTACAGAGTGATGCAGCACCTGGTCCAGTGTTGTGTCTTGTTGCAGTAAGTACAGAGTGATGCAGCACCTGGTCCAGTGTTGTGTCTTGTTGCAGTAAGTACAGAGAGTGATGCAGCACCTGGTCCAGTGTTGTGTCTTGTTGCAGTAAGTACAGTGAGTGATGCAGCACCTGGTCCAGTGTTGTGTCTTGTTGCAGTAAGTACAGAGAGTGATGCAGCACCTGGTCCAGTGTTGTGTCTTGTTGCAGTAAGTACAGAGAGTGATGCAGCACCTGGTCCAGTGTTGTGTCTTGTTGCAGTAAGTACAGAGAGTGATGCAGCACCTGGTCCAGTGTTGTGTCTTGTTGCAGTAAGTACAGTGAGTGATGCAGCACCTGGTCCAGTGTTGTGTCTTGTTGCAGTAAGTACAGGTGATGCAGCACCTGGTCCAGTGTTGTGTCTTGTTGCAGTAAGTACAGAGAGTGATGCAGCACCTGGTCCAGTGTTGTGTCTTGTTGCAGTAAGTACAGAGAGTGATGCAGCACCTGGTCCAGTGTTGTGTCTTGTTGCAGTAAGTACAGAGAGTGATGCAGCACCTGGTCCAGTGTTGTGTCTTGTTGCAGTAAGTACAGTGAGTGATGCAGCACCTGGTCCAGTGTTGTGTCTTGTTGCAGTAAGTACAGGAGTGATGCAGCACCTGGTCCAGTGTTGTGTCTTGTTGCAGTAAGTACAGAGAGTGATGCAGCACCTGGTCCAGTGTTGTGTCTTGTTGCAGTAAGTACAGAGAGTGATGCAGCACCTGGTCCAGTGTTGTGTCTTGTTGCAGTAAGTACAGAGAGTGATGCAGCACCTGGTCCAGTGTTGTGTCTTGTTGCAGTAAGTACAGAGAGTGATGCAGCACCTGGTCCAGTGTTGTGTCTTGTTGCAGTAAGTACAGAGAGTGATGCAGCACCTGGTCCAGTGTTGTGTCTTGTTGCAGTAAGTACAGAGAGTGATGCAGCACCTGGTCCAGTGTTGTGTCTTGTTGCAGTAAGTACAGAGAGTGATGCAGCACCTGGTCCAGTGTTGTGTCTTGTTGCAGTAAGTACAGTGAGTGATGCAGCACCTGGTCCAGTGTTGTGTCTTGTTGCAGTAAGTACAGAGAGTGATGCAGCACCTGGTCCAGTGTTGTGTCTTGTTGCAGTAAGTACAGTGAGTGATGCAGCACCTGGTCCAGTGTTGTGTCTTGTTGCAGT
>NC_140168.1:176114381-176184298 GCF_963971535.1 Notolepis coatsorum | reverse complement strand
TTGTTGCAGTAAGTACAGAGAGTGATGCACCACCCTGGTCCAGTGTTGTGTCTTGTTGCAGTAAGTACAGAGAGTGATGCAGCACCTGGTCCAGTGTTGTGTCTTGTTGCAGTAAGTACAGTGAGTGATGCAGCACCTGGTCCAGTGTTGTGTCTTGTTGCAGTAAGTACAGTGAGTGATGCAGCACCTGGTCCAGTGTTGTGTCTTGTTGCAGTAAGTACAGTGAGTGATGCAGCACCTGGTCCAGTGTTGTGTCTTGTTGCAGTAAGTACAGTGAGTGATGCAGCACCTGGTCCAGTGTTGTGTCTTGTTGCAGTAAGTACAGTGATGCAGCACCTGGTCCAGTGTTGTGTCTTGTTGCAGTAAGTACAGAGAGTGATGCAGCACCTGGTCCAGTGTTGTCTTGTTGCAGTAAGTACAGTGAGTGATGCAGCACCTGGTCCAGTGTTGTGTCTTGTTGCAGTAAGTACAGAGAGTGATGCAGCACCTGGTCCAGTGTTGTGTCTTGTTGCAGTAAGTACAGAGAGTGATGCAGCACCTGGTCCAGTGTTGTGTCTTGTTGCAGTAAGTACAGAGATGATGCAGCACCTGGTCCAGTGTTGTGTCTTGTTGCAGTAAGTACAGAGAGTGATGCAGCACCTGGTCCAGTGTTGTGTCTTGTTGCAGTAAGTACAGAGAGTGATGCAGCACCTGGTCCAGTGTTGTGTATTGTTGCAGTAAGTACAGTGAGTGATGCAGCACCTGGTCCAGTGTTGTGTTGTTGCAGTAAGTACAGAGAGTGATGCAGCACCTGGTCCAGTGTTGTGTCTTGTTGCAGTAAGTACAGTGAGTGATGCAGCACCTGGTCCAGTGTTGTGTCTTGTTGCAGTAAGTACAGTGATGCAGCACCTGGTCCAGTGTTGTGTCTTGTTGCAGTAAGTACAGAGAGTGATGCAGCACCTGGTCCAGTGTTGTGTCTTGTTGCAGTAAGTACAGAGAGTGATGCACCACCTGGTCCAGTGTTGTGTCTTGTTGCAGTAAGTACAGTGAGTGATGCAGCACCTGGTCCAGTGTTGTGTCTTGTTGCAGTAAGTACAGAGAGTGATGCAGCACCTGGTCCAGTGTTGTGTCTTGTTGCAGTAAGTACAGTGAGTGATGCAGCACCTGGTCCAGTGTTGTGTCTTGTTGCAGTAAGTACAGAGAGTGATGCAGCACCTGGTCCAGTGTTGTGTCTTGTTGCAGTAAGTACAGTGAGTGATGCAGCACCTGGTCCAGTGTTGTGTCTTGTTGCAGTAAGTACAGTGATGCAGCACCTGGTCCAGTGTTGTGTCTTGTTGCAGTAAGTACAGAGAGTGATGCAGCACCTGGTCCAGTGTTGTGTCTTGTTGCAGTAAGTACAGAGAGTGATGCAGCACCTGGTCCAGTGTTGTGTCTTGTTGCAGTAAGTACAGAGAGTGATGCAGCACCTGGTCCAGTGTTGTGTCTTGTTGCAGTAAGTACAGAGAGTGATGCAGCACCTGGTCCAGTGTTGTGTCTTGTTGCAGTAAGTACAGAGAGTGATGCAGCACCTGGTCCAGTGTTGTGTCTTGTTGCAGTAAGTACAGAGAGTGATGCAGCACCTGGTCCAGTGTTGTGTCTTGTTGCAGTAAGTACAGAGAGTGATGCAGCACCTGGTCCAGTGTTGTGTCTTGTTGCAGTAAGTACAGAGAGTGATGCAGCACCTGGTCCAGTGTTGTGTCTTGTTGCAGTAAGTACAGAGAGTGATGCAGCACCTGGTCCAGTGTTGTGTCTTGTTGCAGTAAGTACAGAGAGTGATGCAGCACCTGGTCCAGTGTTGTGTCTTGTTGCAGTAAGTACAGAGAGTGATGCAGCACCTGGTCCAGTGTTGTGTCTTGTTGCAGTAAGTACAGAGAGTGATGCAGCACCTGGTCCAGTGTTGTGTCTTGTTGCAGTAAGTACAGAGAGTGATGCAGCACCTGGTCCAGTGTTGTGTCTTGTTGCAGTAAGTACAGAGAGTGATGCAGCACCTGGTCCAGTGTTGTGTCTTGTTGCAGTAAGTACAGAGAGTGATGCAGCACCTGGTCCAGTGTTGTGTCTTGTTGCAGTAAGTACAGAGAGTGATGCAGCACCTGGTCCAGTGTTGTGTCTTGTTGCAGTAAGTACAGTGAGTGATGCAGCACCTGGTCCAGTGTTGTGTCTTGTTGCAGTAAGTACAGAGAGTGATGCAGCACCTGGTCCAGTGTTGTGTGTTGTTGCAGTAAGTACAGTGAGTGATGCAGCACCTGGTCCAGTGTTGTGTCTTGTTGCAGTAAGTACAGAGAGTGATGCAGCACCTGGTCCAGTGTTGTGTCTTGTTGCAGTAAGTACAGTGAGTGATGCAGCACCTGGTCCAGTGTTGTGTCTTGTTGCAGTAAGTACAGAGAGTGATGCAGCACCTGGTCCAGTGTTGTGTCTTGTTGCAGTAAGTACAGTGAGTGATGCAGCACCTGGTCCAGTGTTGTGTCTTGTTGCAGTAAGTACAGAGAGTGATGCAGCACCTGGTCCAGTGTTGTGTCTTGTTGCAGTAAGTACAGAGAGTGATGCAGCACCTGGTCCAGTGTTGTGTCTTGTTGCAGTAAGTACAGTGAGTGATGCAGCACCTGGTCCAGTGTGTTTTTGTCTTTGTTGCAGTAAGTACAGAGAGTGATGCAGCACCTGGTCCAGTGTTGTGTCTTGTTGCAGTAAGTACAGTGAGTGATGCAGCACCTGGTCCAGTGTTGTGTCTTGTTGCAGTAAGTACAAAGTGATGCAGCACCTGGTCCAGTGTTGTGTCTTGTTGCAGTAAGTACATAGAGTGATGCAGCACCTGGTCCAGTGTTGTGTCTTGTTGCAGTAAGTACAGAGAGTGATGCAGCACCTGGTCCAGTGTTGTGTCTGTTGCAGTAAGTACAGAGAGTGATGCAGCACCTGGTCCAGTGTTGTGTCTTGTTGCAGTAAGTACAGTGAGTGATGCAGCACCTGGTCCAGTGTTGTGTCTTGTTGCAGTAAGTACAGTGAGTGATGCAGCACCTGGTCCAGTGTTGTGTCTTGTTGCAGTAAGTACAGAGAGTGATGCAGCACCTGGTCCAGTGTTGTGTTGTTGCAGTAAGTACAGAGAGTGATGCAGCACCTGGTCCAGTGTTGTGTCTTGTTGCAGTAAGTACAGAGAGTGATGCAGCACCTGGTCCAGTGTTGTGTCTTGTTGCAGTAAGTACAGAGAGTGATGCAGCACCTGGTCCAGTGTTGTGTCTTGTTGCAGTAAGTACAGAGAGTGATGCAGCACCTGGTCCAGTGTTGTGTCTTGTTGCAGTAAGTACAGTGATGCAGCACCTGGTCCAGTGTTGTGTCTTGTTGCAGTAAGTACAGTGATGCAGCACCTGGTCCAGTGTTGTGTCTTGTTGCAGTAAGTACAGAGAGTGATGCAGCACCTGGTCCAGTGTTGTGTCTTGTTGCAGTAAGTACAGTGAGTGATGCAGCACCTGGTCCAGTGTTGTGTCTTGTTGCAGTAAGTACAGAGAGTGATGCAGCACCTGGTCCAGTGTTGTGTCTTGTTGCAGTAAGTACAGAGAGTGATGCAGCACCTGGTCCAGTGTTGTGTCTTGTTGCAGTAAGTACAGTGAGTGATGCAGCACCTGGTCCAGTGTTGTGTTGTTGCAGTAAGTACAGTGAGTGATGCAGCACCTGGTCCAGTGTTGTGTCTTGTTGCAGTAAGTACAGAGAGTGATGCAGCACCTGGTCCAGTGTTGTGTCTTGTTGCAGTAAGTACAGAGAGTGATGCAGCACCTGGTCCAGTGTTGTCTTGTTGCAGTAAGTACAGAGAGTGATGCAGCACCTGGTCCAGTGTTGTGTGTTGTTGCAGTAAGTACAGAGAGTGATGCAGCACCTGGTCCAGTGTTGTGTCTTGTTGCAGTAAGTACAGTGAGTGATGCAGCACCTGGTCCAGTGTTGTGTCTTGTTGCAGTAAGTACAGTGATGCAGCACCTGGTCCAGTGTTGTGTCTTGTTGCAGTAAGTACAGAGAGTGATGCAGCACCTGGTCCAGTGTTGTGTCTTGTTGCAGTAAGTACAGAGAGTGATGCAGCACCTGGTCCAGTGTTGTGTCTTGTTGCAGTAAGTACAGAGAGTGATGCAGCACCTGGTCCAGTGTTGTGTCTTGTTGCAGTAAGTACATAGAGTGATGCAGCACCTGGTCCAGTGTTGTGTCTTGTTGCAGTAAGTACAGAGAGTGATGCAGCACCTGGTCCAGTGTTGTGTCTTGTTGCAGTAAGTACAGTGAGTGATGCAGCACCTGCTCCAGTGTTGTGTCTTGTTGCAGTAAGTACAGAGAGTGATGCAGCACCTGGTCCAGTGTTGTGTCTTGTTGCAGTAAGTACAGTGAGTGATGCAGCACCTGGTCCAGTGTTGTGTCTTGTTGCAGTAAGTACAGAGAGTGATGCAGCACCTGGTCCAGTGTTGTGTCTTGTTGCAGTAAGTACAGTGAGTGATGCAGCACCTGGTCCAGTGTTGTGTCTTG
Organism: Notolepis coatsorum; assembly: GCF_963971535.1. Taxonomy (NCBI): domain Eukaryota; kingdom Metazoa; phylum Chordata; class Actinopteri; order Aulopiformes; family Paralepididae; genus Notolepis; species Notolepis coatsorum. Next base: position 176,179,789 of record NC_140168.1, on the reverse strand, counting down.
TTGCAGTAAGTACAGAGAGTGATGCAGCACCTGGTCCAGTGTTGTGTTGTTGCAGTAAGTACAGAGAGTGATGCAGCACCTGGTCCAGTGTTGTGTCTTGTTGCAGTAAGTACAGTGAGTGATGCAGCACCTGGTCCAGTGTTGTGTCTTGTTGCAGTAAGTACAGAGAGTGATGCAGCACCTGGTCCAGTGTTGTGTCTTGTTGCAGTAAGTACAGTGAGTGATGCAGCACCTGGTCCAGTGTTGTGTCTTGTTGCAGTAAGTACAGAGAGTGATGCAGCACCTGGTCCAGTGTTGTGTCTTGTTGCAGTAAGTACAGTGAGTGATGCAGCACCTGGTCCAGTGTTGTGTCTTGTTGCAGTAAGTACAGAGAGTGATGCAGCACCTGGTCCAGTGTTGTGTCTTGTTGCAGTAAGTACAGTGAGTGATGCAGCACCTGGTCCAGTGTTGTGTCTTGTTGCAGTAAGTACAGTGAGTGATGCAGCACCTGGTCCAGTGTTGTGTCTTGTTGCAGTAAGTACAGAGAGTGATGCAGCACCTGGTCCAGTGTTGTGTGTTGTTGCAGTAAGTACAGTGATGCAGCACCTGGTCCAGTGTTGTGTCTTGTTGCAGTAAGTACAGAGAGTGATGCAGCACCTGGTCCAGTGTTGTCTTGTTGCAGTAAGTACAGTGAGTGATGCAGCACCTGGTCCAGTGTTGTGTCTTGTTGCAGTAAGTACAGAGAGTGATGCAGCACCTGGTCCAGTGTTGTGTCTTGTTGCAGTAAGTACAGAGAGTGATGCAGCACCTGGTCCAGTGTTGTGTTGTTGCAGTAAGTACAGAGAGTGATGCAGCACCTGGTCCAGTGTTGTGTCTTGTTGCAGTAAGTACAGTGAGTGATGCAGCACCTGGTCCAGTGTTGTCTTGTTGCAGTAAGTACAGAGAGTGATGCAGCACCTGGTCCAGTGTTGTGTCTTGTTGCAGTAAGTACAGAGAGTGATGCAGCACCTGGTCCAGTGTTGTGTCTTGTTGCAGTAAGTACAGTGAGTGATGCAGCACCTGGTCCAGTGTTGTGTCTTGTTGCAGTAAGTACAGAGAGTGATGCAGCACCTGGTCCAGTGTTGTGTCTTGTTGCAGTAAGTACAGTGAGTGATGCAGCACCTGGTCCAGTGTTGTGTCTTGTTGCAGTAAGTACAGTGATGCAGCACCTGGTCCAGTGTTGTGTCTTGTTGCAGTAAGTACAGTGAGTGATGCAGCACCTGGTCCAGTGTTGTGTCTTGTTGCAGTAAGTACAGTGAGTGATGCAGCACCTGGTCCAGTGTTGTGTCTTGTTGCAGTAAGTACAGAGAGTGATGCAGCACCTGGTCCAGTGTTGTGTCTTGTTGCAGTAAGTACAGAGAGTGATGCACCACCTGGTCCAGTGTTGTGTCTTGTTGCAGTAAGTACAGAGAGTGATGCAGCACCTGGTCCAGTGTTGTGTCTTGTTGCAGTAAGTACAGTGAGTGATGCAGCACCTGGTCCAGTGTTGTGTCTTGTTGCAGTAAGTACAGTGAGTGATGCAGCACCTGGTCCAGTGTTGTGTCTTGTTGCAGTAAGTACAGTGGTGGATTCCAGCACCTGGTCCAGTGTTGTGTCTTGTTGCAGTAAGTACAGTGAGTGATGCAGCACCTGGTCCAGTGTTGTGTGTTGTTGCAGTAAGTACAGTGATGCAGCACCTGGTCCAGTGTTGTGTCTTGTTGCAGTAAGTACAGAGAGTGATGCAGCACCTGGTCCAGTGTTGTCTTGTTGCAGTAAGTACAGTGAGTGATGCAGCACCTGGTCCAGTGTTGTGTCTTGTTGCAGTAAGTACAGAGAGTGATGCAGCACCTGGTCCAGTGTTGTGTCTTGTTGCAGTAAGTACAGAGAGTGATGCAGCACCTGGTCCAGTGTTGTGTCTTGTTGCAGTAAGTACAGAGATGATGCAGCACCTGGTCCAGTGTTGTGTCTTGTTGCAGTAAGTACAGAGAGTGATGCAGCACCTGGTCCAGTGTTGTGTCTTGTTGCAGTAAGTACAGAGAGTGATGCAGCACCTGGTCCAGTGTTGTGTATTGTTGCAGTAAGTACAGTGAGTGATGCAGCACCTGGTCCAGTGTTGTGTTGTTGCAGTAAGTACAGAGAGTGATGCAGCACCTGGTCCAGTGTTGTGTCTTGTTGCAGTAAGTACAGTGAGTGATGCAGCACCTGGTCCAGTGTTGTGTCTTGTTGCAGTAAGTACAGTGATGCAGCACCTGGTCCAGTGTTGTGTCTTGTTGCAGTAAGTACAGAGAGTGATGCAGCACCTGGTCCAGTGTTGTGTCTTGTTGCAGTAAGTACAGAGAGTGATGCACCACCTGGTCCAGTGTTGTGTCTTGTTGCAGTAAGTACAGTGAGTGATGCAGCACCTGGTCCAGTGTTGTGTCTTGTTGCAGTAAGTACAGAGAGTGATGCAGCACCTGGTCCAGTGTTGTGTCTTGTTGCAATAAGTACAGTGAGTGATGCAGCACCTGGTCCAGTGTTGTGTCTTGTTGCAGTAAGTACAGAGAGTGATGCAGCACCTGGTCCAGTGTTGTGTCTTGTTGCAGTAAGTACAGTGAGTGATGCAGCACCTGGTCCAGTGTTGTGTCTTGTTGCAGTAAGTACAGTGATGCAGCACCTGGTCCAGTGTTGTGTCTTGTTGCAGTAAGTACAGAGAGTGATGCAGCACCTGGTCCAGTGGTGTGTCTTGTTGCAGTAAGTACAGAGAGTGATGCAGCACCTGGTCCAGTGTTGTGTCTTGTTGCAGTAAGTACAGAGAGTGATGCAGCACCTGGTCCAGTGTTGTGTCCTGTTGCAGTAAGTACAGAGAGTGATGCAGCACCTGGTCCAGTGTTGTGTCTTGTTGCAGTAAGTACAGTGAGTGATGCAGCACCTGGTCCAGTGTTGTGTCTTGTTGCAGTAAGTACAGAGAGTGATGCAGCACATGGTCCAGTGTTGTGTCTTGTTGCAGTAAGTACAGAGAGTGATGCAGCACCTGGTCCAGTGTTGTGTCTTGTTGCAGTAAGTACAGAGAGTGATGCAGCACCTGGTCCAGTGTTGTGTCTTGTTGCAGTAAGTACAGAGAGTGATGCAGCACATGGTCCAGTGTTGTGTTGTTGCAGTAAGTACAGAGAGTGATGCAGCACCTGGTCCAGTGTTGTGTCTTGTTGCAGTAAGTACAGAGAGTGATGCAGCACCTGGTCCAGTGTTGTGTCTTGTTGCAGTAAGTACAGAGAGTGATGCAGCACCTGGTCCAGTGTTGTGTCTTGTTGCAGTAAGTACAGAGAGTGATGCAGCACCTGGTCCAGTGTTGTGTCTTGTTGCAGTAAGTACAGAGAGTGATGCAGCACCTGGTCCAGTGTTGTGTTGTTGCAGTAAGTACAGAGAGTGATGCAGCACCTGGTCCAGTGTTGTGTCTTGTTGCAGTAAGTACAGAGAGTGATGCAGCACCTGGTCCAGTGTTGTGTGTTGTTGCAGTAAGTACAGTGAGTGATGCAGCACCTGGTCCAGTGTTGTGTCTTGTTGCAGTAAGTACAGAGAGTGATGCAGCACCTGGTCCAGTGTGTGTGTTGTTGCAGTAAGTACAGTGAGTGATGCAGCACCTGGTCCAGTGTTGTGTCTTGTTGCAGTAAGTACAGAGAGTGATGCAGCACCTGGTCCAGTGTTGTGTCTTGTTGCAGTAAGTACAGTGAGTGATGCAGCACCTGGTCCAGTGTTGTGTCTTGTTGCAGTAAGTACAGAGAGTGATGCAGCACCTGGTCCAGTGTTGTGTCTTGTTGCAGTAAGTACAGTGAGTGATGCAGCACCTGGTCCAGTGTTGTGTCTTGTTGCAGTAAGTACAGAGAGTGATGCAGCACCTGGTCCAGTGTTGTGTCTTGTTGCAGTAAGTACAGAGATGATGCAGCACCTGGTCCAGTGTTGTGTCTTGTTGCAGTAAGTACAGTGAGTGATGCAGCACCTGGTCCAGTGTTGTGTTGTTGCAGTAAGTACAGAGAGTGATGCAGCACCTGGTCCAGTGTTGTGTCTTGTTGCAGTAAGTACAGTGAGTGATGCAGCACCTGGTCCAGTGTTGTGTCTTGTTGCAGTAAGTACAGTGATGCAGCACCTGGTCCAGTGTTGTGTCTTGTTGCAGTAAGTACATAGAGTGATGCAGCACCTGGTCCAGTGTTGTGTCTTGTTGCAGTAAGTACAGAGAGTGATGCAGCACCTGGTCCAGTGTTGTGTTGTTGCAGTAAGTACAGAGAGTGATGCAGCACCTGGTCCAGTGTTGTGTCTTGTTGCAGTAAGTACAGTGAGTGATGCAGCACCTGGTCCAGTGTTGTGTCTTGTTGCAGTAAGTACAGTGAGTGATGCAGCACCTGGTCCAGTGTTGTGTCTTGTTGCAGTAAGTACAGAGAGTGATGCAGCACCTGGTCCAGTGTTGTGTTGTTGCAGTAAGTACAGAGAGTGATGCAGCACCTGGTCCAGTGTTGTGTCTTGTTGCAGTAAGTACAGAGAGTGATGCAGCACCTGGTCCAGTGTTGTGTCTTGTTGCAGTAAGTACAGAGAGTGATGCAGCACCTGGTCCAGTGTTGTGTTGTTGCAGTAAGTACAGTGATGCAGCACCTGGTCCAGTGTTGTGTTGTTGCAGTAAGTACGGTGATGCAGCACCTGGTCCAGTGTTGTGTCTTGTTGCAGTAAGTACAGAGAGTGATGCAGCACCTGGTCCAGTGTTGTGTCTTGTTGCAGTAAGTACAGTGAGTGATGCAGCACCTGGTCCAGTGTTGTGTCTTGTTGCAGTAAGTACAGAGAGTGATGCAGCACCTGGTCCAGTGTTGTGTCTTGTTGCAGTAAGTACAGAGAGTGATGCAGCACCTGGTCCAGTGTTGTGTCTTGTTGCAGTAAGTACAGTGAGTGATGCAGCACCTGGTCCAGTGTTGTGTCTTGTTGCAGTAAGTACAGTGATGCAGCACCTGGTCCAGTGTTGTGTCTTGTTGCAGTAAGTACAGAGAGTGATGCAGCACCTGGTCCAGTGTTGTGTCTTGTTGCAGTAAGTACAGTGAGTGATGCAGCACCTGGTCCAGTGTTGTGTCTTGTTGCAGTAAGTACAGAGAGTGATGCAGCACCTGGTCCAGTGTTGTGTCTTGTTGCAGTAAGTACAGAGAGTGATGCAGCACCTGGTCCAGTGTTGTGTCTTGTTGCAGTAAGTACAGTGAGTGATGCAGCACCTGGTCCAGTGTTGTGTTGTTGCAGTAAGTACAGTGAGTGATGCAGCACCTGGTCCAGTGTTGTGTCTTGTTGCAGTAAGAACAGTGATGCAGAACCTGGTCCAGTGTTGTGTCTTGTTGCAGTAAGTACAGAGAGTGATGCAGCACCTGGTCCAGTGTTGTGTCTTGTTGCAGTAAGTACAGAGAGTGATGCAGCACCTGGTCCAGTGTTGTGTCTTGTTGCAGTAAGTACAGTGATGCAGCACCTGGTCCAGTGTTGTGTCTTGTTGCAGTAAGTACAGTGAGTGATGCAGCACCTGGTCCAGTGTTGTGTCTTGTTGCAGTAAGTACAGAGAGTGATGCAGCACCTGGTCCAGTGTTGTGTCTTGTTGCAGTAAGTACAGAGAGTGATGCAGCACCTGGTCCAGTGTTGTGTCTTGTTGCAGTAAGTACAGTGATGCAGCACCTGGTCCAGTGTTGTGTCTTGTTGCAGTAAGTACAGTGATGCAGAACCTGGTCCAGTGTTGTGTCTTGTTGCAGTAAGTACAGAGAGTGATGCAGCACCTGGTCCAGTGTTGTGTCTTGTTGCAGTAAGTACAGAGAGTGATGCAGCACCTGGTCCAGTGTTGTGTGTTGTTGCAGTAAGTACAGAGAGTGATGCAGCACCTGGTCCAGTGTTGTGTCTTGTTGCAGTAAGTACAGTGAGTGATGCAGCACCTGGTCCAGTGTTGTGTCTTGTTGCAGTAAGTACAGTGAGTGATGCAGCACCTGGTCCAGTGTTGTGTCTTGTTGCAGTAAGTACAGTGAGTGATGCAGCACCTGGTCCAGTGTTGTGTCTTGTTGCAGTAAGTACAGTGATGCAGCACCTGGTCCAGTGTTGTGTCTTGTTGCAGTAAGTACAGAGAGTGATGCAGCACCTGGTCCAGTGTTGTGTCTTGTTGCAGTAAGTACAGAGAGTGATGCAGCACCTGGTCCAGTGTTGTGTCTTGTTGCAGTAAGTACAGAGAGTGATGCAGCACCTGGTCCAGTGTTGTGTTGTTGCAGTAAGTACAGAGAGTGATGCAGCACCTGCTCCAGTGTTGTGTCTTGTTGCAGTAAGTACAGAGAGTGATGCAGCACCTGGTCCAGTGTTGTGTCTTGTTGCAGTAAGTACAGTGAGTGATGCAGCACCTGGTCCAGTGTTGTGTCTTGTTGCAGTAAGTACAGTGAGTGATGCAGCACCTGGTCCAGTGTTGTGTCTTGTTGCAGTAAGTACAGAGAGTGATGCAGCACCTGGTCCAGTGTTGTGTTGTTGCAGTAAGTACAGAGAGTGATGCAGCACCTGGTCCAGTGTTGTGTCTTGTTGCAGTAAGTACAGTGAGTGATGCAGCACCTGGTCCAGTGTTGTGTCTTGTTGCAGTAAGTACAGAGAGTGATGCAGCACCTGGTCCAGTGTTGTGTCTTGTTGCAGTAAGTACAGTGAGTGATGCAGCACCTGGTCCAGTGTTGTGTCTTGTTGCAGTAAGTACAGAGAGTGATGCAGCACCTGGTCCAGTGTTGTGTCTTGTTGCAGTAAGTACAGAGAGTGATGCAGCACCTGGTCCAGTGTTGTGTCTTGTTGCAGTAAGTACAGTGAGTGATGCAGCACCTGGTCCAGTGTTGTGTCTTGTTGCAGTAAGTACAGTGAGTGATGCAGCACCTGGTCCAGTGTTGTGTCTTGTTGCAGTAAGTACAGAGAGTGATGCAGCACCTGGTCCAGTGTTGTGTTGTTGCAGTAGGTACAGTGATGCAGCACCTGGTCCAGTGTTGTGTCTTGTTGCAGTAAGTACAGAGAGTGATGCAGCACCTGGTCCAGTGTTGTCTTGTTGCAGTAAGTACAGAGAGTGATGCAGCACATGGTCCAGTGTTGTGTTGTTGCAGTAAGTACAGTGAGTGATGCAGCACCTGGTCCAGTGTTGTGTCTTGTTGCAGTAAGTACAGAGAGTGATGCAGCACCTGGTCCAGTGTTATGTGTTGTTGCAGTAAGTACAGAGAGTGATGCAGCACCTGGTCCAGTGTTGTCTTGTTGCAGTAAGTACAGTGAGTGATGCAGCACCTGGTCCAGTGTTGTGTCTTGTTGCAGTAAGTACAGAGAGTGATGCAGCACCTGGTCCAGTGTTGTGTTGTTGCAGTAAGTACAGAGAGTGATGCAGCACCTGGTCCAGTGTTGTGTCTTGTTGCAGTAAGTACAGTGAGTGATGCAGCACCTGGTCCAGTGTTGTGTCTTGTTGCAGTAAGTACAGAGAGTGATGCAGCACCTGGTCCAGTGTTGTGTCTTGTTGCAGTAAGTACAGTGATGCAGCACCTGGTCCAGTGTTGTGTCTTGTTGCAGTAAGTACAGAGAGTGATGCAGCACCTGGTCCAGTGTTGTGTTGTTGCAGTAAGTACAGAGAGTGATGCAGCACCTGGTCCAGTGTTGTGTCTTGTTGCAGTAAGTACAGTGAGTGATGCAGCACCTGGTCCAGTGTTGTGTCTTGTTGCAGTAAGTACAGTGATGCAGAACCTGGTCCAGTGTTGTGTCTTGTTGCAGTAAGTACAGTGAGTGATGCAGCACCTGGTCCAGTGTTGTGTCTTGTTGCAGTAAGTACAGAGAGTGATGCACCACCTGGTCCAGTGTTGTGTCTTGTTGCAGTAAGTACAGTGAGTGATGCAGCACCTAGTCCAGTGTTGTGTCTTGTTGCAGTAAGTACAGAGAGTGATGCAGCACCTGGTCCAGTGTTGTGTCTTGTTGCAGTAAGTACAGTGAGTGATGCAGCACCTGGTCCAGTGTTGTGTCTTGTTGCAGTAAGTACAGTGAGTGATGCAGCACCTGGTCCAGTGTTGTGTCTTGTTGCAGTAAGTACAGAGAGTGATGCAGCACCTGGTCCAGTGTTGTGTCTTGTTGCAGTAAGTACAGTGAGTGATGCAGCACCTGGTCCAGTGTTGTGTCTTGTTGCAGTAAGTACAGTGAGTGATGCAGCACCTGGTCCAGTGTTGTGTCTTGTTGCAGTAAGTACAGAGAGTGATGCAGCACCTGGTCCAGTGTTGTGTCTTGTTGCAGTAAGTACAGTGAGTGATGCAGCACCTGGTCCAGTGTTGTGTCTTGTTGCAGTAAGTACAGAGAGTGATGCAGCACCTGGTCCAGTGTTGTGTCTTGTTGCAGTAAGTACAGAGAGTGATGCAGCACCTGGTCCAGTGTTGTGTCTTGTTGCAGCAAGTACAGAGAGTGATGCAGCACCTGGTCCAGTGTTGTGTCTTGTTGCAGTAAGTACAGAGAGTGATGCAGCACTTGGTCCAGTGTTGTGTCTTGTTGCAGTAAGTACAGAGAGTGATGCAGCACCTGGTCCAGTGTTGTGTCTTGTTGCAGTAAGTACAGTGAGTGATGCAGCACCTGGTCCAGTGTTGTGTCTTGTTGCAGTAAGTACAGTGATGCAGCACCTGGTCCAGTGTTGTGTCTTGTTGCAGTAAGTACAGTGAGTGATGCAGCACCTGGTCCAGTGTTGTGTCTTGTTGCAGTAAGTACAGTGATGCAGCACCTGGTCCAGTGTTGTGTCTTGTTGCAGTAAGAACAGAGAGTGATGCAGCACCTGGTCCAGTGTTGTGTCTTGTTGCAGTAAGTACAGAGAGTGATGCAGCACCTGGTCCAGTGTTGTGTCTTGTTGCAGTAAGTACAGAGAGTGATGCAGCACCTGGTCCAGTGTTGTGTCTTGTTGCAGTAAGTACAGAGAGTGATGCAGCACCTGGTCCAGTGTTGTGTCTTGTTGCAGTAAGTACAGAGAGTGATGCAGCACCTGGTCCAGTGTTGTGTCTTGTTGCAGCTCTACTGGGGGGGCCACAGGTAGAGCACTCATCTGGTATTCGGAAGGTTCCCGGTTTGATTCTCTGTCCTCCCGGGCAGCGTGTCGAAGTGTCCTTGAGCAAGACACTTAACCCCTAATTGCTCCCGATGAGCAGGTTGGCACCTTGCATGGTCGCCTCCACCGTCGGTGTGTGAATGTGTGTGTGAGTGGGTGAATGTGAGGAACAAAATTGTAAAGCGCGTTGGATAAAAGCTGCTATATAAATGCATATAAATGTGTGTGTGTGTGTTTGCAGGACATCAGCTCTGTGTATCAGATCTCCACAGACGAGGTCCTGGGGTCGGGACAGTTTGGAGTCGTCTACGGGCGTAGGTTGGATTCGACTGAATTGTTATGTAAAGGACTTTTGAGTGTTCTGTTTTTGACAGGTCCTATTATGTGTGGAACGATGAAGCACGTTAAAGGTCAACAGCGTCAGACCCACTGGTTAGCTTGTCATTTCCATATCAGATGGTGGGTTTTGAGCGTCAGATGGTGGGTTTTGAGAGTCAGATGGTGGGTTTTGAGAGTCAGATGGTGGGTTTTGAGAGTCAGATGGTGGGTTTTTGAACGTCAGATGATGGGTTAGATGGTGGGTTTTGAGCGTCAGATGGTGGTTTTTGAGCGTCAGATGGTGGGTTTTGAGCCACGTTCTCGTACAGCCTACTGTAGTTCTGGCATACGGTTACAGTATATAACGTGGCCGTGGCCCGGTCTGTGTGAGGCGTTGTGTGCAGTAGGATAATACTGCATTATTCAACACTTATCTCTCTGACAAAATCCCATTAACATGAATAGCATTAATTAATTATAACATTAAAAAATAACATTAATTATTGTGGTGTATGTAGGGTGCCTGTGTGTGTGTGTGTGTGTGTGTGTGTGTGTGTACACAGAATATAGTCAACACAAGCGACCGCGAATCAAATCAAATCAAATTTATTTATAAGGCCCGACAACACACGTTAATGTCCCCATGGGCCGTACAGGTCTTCTTTAAACAAGTCAAGAAGAAAACATAACAATAAGTCAAGAACAGAACAAGAACACCATAAGGTCCAAAAAAATGTAAGATAAATGCAAATAAATTAAAGAATGCAAGCACTCCCAGACATACCCCACGCGAAGGTAAGGAAAAACTCACTAAAACCTAACAATAGGGAAAAATGCTCCACAGGCAGTGTGGAGGAGAGAAACCTTAGAAGGGCCATTCAAGGGGGGATCTCCCTTCTTAGATGTCTGTGATAGTAGTGTTGCAGACTTAACAGTTGGTAAGCATGCACTCAAGTGTGTAGTGAAACACAGATGAGTGCATGCAATAGCAACTGAACATTTTGAAAGATTAAAGATAGAGCTGATAGCGATAGCAACTGAACATTTTGAAAGATTGAAGATAGAGCTGATAGCGGATCTATTTGAGGCACAGGGGCGGCGCAAAGAGGGTCACGTCCTCCCCGTCTTAGTCACGGGACATTCAACACTCCGGTCATTGCTCAGGGACAGCCGGAGACAGGGAGATAGGGGGCGGCGCAGAGAGGGTCGCGAACTCCCCGACATCATCGCGGGACGTCCGGCACTCCGGTCACCACTATGAGACCTCCGGAGACAGGGGGGCATGCAGAGGGGGTCGCATTCTCCCGGCCTTCATCACGGGACGTCCGACACTCCGGTCAGCACTCCAGGACAGCAACTCACAGGGGGACAGGGAGACGGGACAGGCGTTAGACAGCTCAAGTGATTGTAGTGGGCGGACATAGCAATAGATACAAGTGGTAAGCATATATGAATGGAGTAGATATATGAAGTAAGCATATTATGTGAATAGAATAGAAGTACTTAACCCAGCAATAAAACCGCGTTGACTGTTAATCTGTTACCAGTCTGTTAATACTGTTAATCAGTTGACAGGACCACGGACAGACGACAGTAAGTAACTGATCCAAGGCCTCGGTGGTGCATGTAGAGCAGTCACTGCAATCTTGGCCAAGACCCCAAGGCATCCATCACCTTAGTCAGCGCTAGGAGACGGGCACTCAGAGAGATGGGGGCAGGGGGGGGGGGGGGGGGGGGGGGGGGAAGGGGGGGGGGGGGGAAGTTAGAGAGTTCCCATGTTTGTGGTGCTGCAAAAGAGCAGACATGTAGTACCCTGTAGTGCCATGTAGTATCATGTAGTACCCTGTAGTGCCATGTAGTACCCTGTAGTGCCCTGTAGTGCCCTGTAGTGCCATGTAGTACCCTGTAGTGCCATGTAGTACCCTGTAGTACCATGTAGTGCCATGTAGTACCATGTAGTACCCTGTAGTGCCATGTAGTGCCATGTAGTACCCTGTAGTGCCATGTAGTACCATGTAGTACCCTGTAGTGCCATGTAGTACCATGTAGTACCATGTAGTACCCTGTACCCTAACTAAACTAAACTAGACAGATTAATCTAAAGGTCAGTCCCCGACCAGGTGAGATCAGGGTAGGTTGAAGGAGAGAGAGAAAATATGAGTAATTTGTTCCACAGGTAGGGAGCGCGGTAGACAAAGGCTCTGTGGCCAGCGGATTTCTTTTTTTAACCCTACGGATCGATAGAAGCCCTGCATTTGTTGAGCGCAGAGCACGAGCGGGCGAGTATCGAGAGATGAGATCGGATAGATAGAGCGGTGCAAGCCCATTTAAAATTTTGTAGGTGAGGAGTAGCACTTTAAAGTCAGATCGGGCTTGGATAGGAAGCCAGTGTAGGGCGGACAAAACTGGTGTGATGTGATCAAATTTTCTAGTTCTAGTTAGTATCCGTGCAGCCGCATTTTGCACAAGTTGAAGATTTTGGATGCTTGAATTAGGTAGGCCTGAAAAAAGTGCATTACAGTAGTCCAGACGTGATGAGACAAAAGCATGAATCAGGGTTTCAGCATCAGCCAGAGTTAAAATGGGGCGAATTTTTTCGATATTACGAAGATGGAAGAATGCAATTTTGGTGAAATTTTTTATATGTGCATTAAATGAGAGGGAGGAATAAAAAATGACTCTGAGGTTTTTTATGGTGTAGCTCTGGGATACATGACAGGTATCAAAGTTGAGGGAGATGTCCTGAAACAGGCCTCTGTGGTTTGGGGGGCCAACTATTAACATCTCAGTTTTATCTGCATTAAGGAGTAGAAAGTTTTGCGACATCCAGTTTTTGACGGCAAGCAAGCAGGCCTCAAGGTTTTGTAGTTGGGAGGAATCATTCTCATCAAAAGAACCACCACTCAGCGTAGGAAACAGGACGGGGGTCTAGCAATCCTGGATTTTAAATTATATTTCTGGTCCTTCTCACTGAGGCCCCTGATTAACTGGTTTGATCCCGAGATTGTTGTGTCAGCTGAGGGCGGCTCTCAGGGCGCATGGGGTCCCATGGGGTCAACCGTTACATCCACACCCTTTTTTTAGACTCATCAGAGACCTGAAACCTCAAGGGGCTTCGTTTCAGATTTCTATACACTCTTACTCAGGTCCACATACAAGAACCTCCTATTAGATATAAATTGGCGGGAGGACATTCCAGAACTGGACCCTGAGTTTGATTGGGATGATGTCTGGACTAATATTACACTGGCCTCCCGTAACCCCAATCACCAACAAGTTTTATAATTATATTCATAGAACATATCTCAAAATAGGCTTCTTTTACTTGCCTCAGTCCGCACGGGCGGCATTTTAAAGCGCATCTGCTGGATCACTACTGCTTCCTGAGGAGAGTGAGACTCAGTGTTGTTTATACAGTATGAGACTCAGTGTTGTTTATACAGTATGAGACTCAGTGTTGTTTATACAGTATGATACTCAGTGTTGTTTATACAGTATGATACTCAGTGTTGTTTACACAGTATGAGACTCAGTGTTTATGCAGTATGATACTCAGTGTTGTTTATACAGTATGAGACTCAGTGTTTATGCAGTATGATACTCAGTGTTGTTTATACAGTATGATACTCAGTGTTGTTTACACAGTATGAGACTCAGTGTTGTTTATACAGTATGAGACTCAGTGTTGTGTATACAGTATGAGACTCAGTGTTGTTTATACAGTATGATACTCAGTGTTGTTTACACAGTATGAGACTCAGTGTTGTTTATACAGTATGAGACTCAGTGTTGTTTACACAGTATGAGACTCAGTGTTGTTTATACAGTATGAGACTCAGTGTTGTGTATACAGTATGAGACTCAGTGTTGTTTATACAGTATGAGACTCAGTGTTGTTTATACAGTATGATACTCAGTGTTGTTTATACAGTATGATACTCAGTGTTGTTTATACAGTATGATACTCAGTGTTGTTTATACAGTATGATACTCAGTGTTGTTTATACAGTATGAGACTCAGTGTTGTTTATACAGTATGATACTCAGTGTTGTTTATACAGTATGATACTCAGTGTTGTTTACACAGTATGAGACTCAGTGTTGTTTATACAGTATGAGACTCAGTGTTTATACAGTATGAGACTCAGTGTTGTTTATACAGTATGAGACTCAGTGTTGTTTATATAGTATGAGACTCAGTGTTGTTTATACAGTATGAGACTCAGTGTTGTTTATAATAGTATGAGACTCAGTGTTGTTTATACAGTATGAGACTTAGTGTTACTTTATATAGTATGAGACTCAGTGTTTATACAGTATGATACTCAGTGTTTATACAGTATGAGACTCAGTGTTACTTTATATAGTATGAGACTCAGTGTTGTTTATACAGTATGATACTCAGTGTTGTTTATGCAGTATGATACTCAGTGTTGTTTATACAGTATGAGACTCAGTGTTGTTTATACAGTATGAGACTTAGTGTTACTTTATATAGTATGAGACTCAGTGTTGTTTATACAGTATGAGACTTAGTGTTACTTTATATAGTATGAGACTCAGTGTTTATACAGTATGAGACTCAGTGTTGTTTATACAGTATGAGACTTAGTGTTACTTTATATAGTATGAGACTCAGTGTTTATACAGTATGAGACTCAGTGTTTATACAGTATGAGACTCAGTGTTGTTTATACAGTATGAGACTTAGTGTTACTTTATATAGTATGAGACTCAGTGTTTATACAGTATGAGACTCAGTGTTTATACAGTATGAGACTCAGTGTTTATACAGTATGAGACTCAGTGTTTATACAGTATGAGACTCAGTGTTGTTTATACAGTATGAGACTCAGTGTTGTTTATACAGTATGAGACTCAGTGTTGTTTATGCAGTATGATACTCAGTGTTGTTTACACAGTATGATACTCAGTGTTGTTTATACAGTATGATACTCAGTGTTGTTTATACAGTATGATACTCAGTGTTGTTTATGCAGTATGATACTCAGTGTTGTTTATACAGTATGATACTCAGTGTTGTTTATACAGTATGATACTCAGTGTTGTTTATACAGTATGATACTCAGTGTTGTTTATACAGTATGAGACTCAGTGTTGTTTATACAGTATGCGACTCAGTGTTGTTTATACAGTATGAGACTCAGTGTTGTTTACACAGTATGATACTCAGTGTTGTTTACACAGTATGAGACTCAGTGTTTATACAGTATGATACTCAGTGTTGTTTATACAGTATGATACTCAGTGTTGTTTATACAGTATGAGACTCAGTGTTGTGTATACAGTATGATACTCAGTGTTGTTTATACAGTATGATACTCAGTGTTGTTTATACAGTATGATACTCAGTGTTGTTTACACAGTATGATACTTAGTGTTGTTTATGCAGTATGATACTCAGTGTTGTTTATGCAGTATGAGACTCAGTGTTGTTTATACAGTATGAGACTCAGTGTTGTTTACACAGTATGATACTCAGTGTTGTTTATACAGTATGAGACTCAGTGTTGTGTATTCAGTATGAGACTCAGTGTTGTTTATACAGTATGATACTCAGTGTTTATACAGTATGATACTCAGTGTTGTTTATGCAGTATGATACTCAGTGTTTATACAGTATGAGACTCAGTGTTGTTTATACAGTATGATACTCAGTGTTGTTTATACAGTATGATACTCAGTGTTGTTTACACAGTATGATACTTAGTGTTGTTTATGCAGTATGATACTCAGTGTTGTTTATGCAGTATGAGACTCAGTGTTGTTTACACAGTATGTCTCTGTAGCTCATCACAGGCAGTCGGGTCGGCCGGTGGCCATCAAGGTCATCGACAAGACACGCTTCCCCAGCAAGGAGAGACAGCTGAGGAACGAGGCGGCCATCTTGCAGGTACAACTGAAGCACGTTTCATTATGTGGATTCACACTTCTGTACAATATGTGTCACTGGGGAGGCAGGATGGCGTAGAGGTAAAGAGGCCAGCCAGTAACCGATGGTTCGATCCCCGCCACTGACTGAGGGTGTACTGTGGGGGACTGTGTGTATATGAGAACTGTGCGTACATGTAGCTAGGAGGGATATGAGGACTGTGTGTATGTGTAACTAGGAGGGATATGAGGACTGTGTGTATGTGTAACTAGGAGGGATATGACGACTGTGTGTATGTGTAACTAGGAGGGATATGAGGACTGTGTGTACGTGTAGCTAGGAGGGATATGACGACTGTGTGTACGTGTAACTAGGAGGGATATGACGACTGTGTGTATGTGTAACTAGGAGGGATATGAGGACTGTGTGTACGTGTAACTAGGAGGGATATGACGACTGTGTTATGTGTAACTAGGAGGGATATGACGACTGTGTTATGTGTAACTAGGAGGGATATGACGACTGTGTGTAATGTGTAACTAGGAGGGATATGACGACTGTGTGTAATGTGTAACTAGGAGGGATATGAGGACTGTGTGTATGTGTAACTAGGAGGGATATGAGGACTGTGTGTACGTGTAACTAGGAGGAATATGAGGACTGTGTGTATGTGTAACTAGGAGGGATATGACGACTGTGTTATGTGTAACTAGGAGGGATATGAGGACTGTGTGTATGTGTAACTAGGAGGGATATGAGGACTGTGTGTATGTGTAACTAGGAGGGATATGAGGACTGTGTGTATGTGTAACTAGGAGGGATATGAGGACTGTGTGTATGTGTAACTAGGAGGGATATGAGGACTGTGTGTATGTGTAACTAGGAGGGATATGAGGACTGTGTGTACGTGTAACTAGGAGGGATATGAGGACTGTGTTATGTGTAACTAGGAGGGATATGACGACTGTGTGTAATGTGTAACTAGGAGGGATATGAGGACTGTGTGTATGTGTAACTAGGAGGGATATGAGGACTGTGTGTACGTGTAACTAGGAGGAATATGAGGACTGTGTGTATGTGTAACTAGGAGGGATATGAGGACTGTGTGTAAGTGTAACTAGGAGGGATATGACGACTGTGTGTAATGTGTAACTAGGAGGGATATGAGGACTGTGTGTATGTGTAACTAGGAGGGATATGAGGACTGTGTGTACGTGTAACTAGGAGGAATATGAGGACTGTGTGTATGTGTAACTAGGAGGGATATGACGACTGTGTTATGTGTAACTAGGAGGGATATGAGGACTGTGTGTATGTGTAACTAGGAGGGATATGAGGACTGTGTGTATGTGTAACTAGGAGGGATATGAGGACTGTGTGTATGTGTAACTAGGAGGGATATGAGGACTGTGTGTATGTGTAACTAGGAGGGATATGAGGACTGTGTGTATGTGTAACTAGGAGGGATATGAGGACTGTGTGTACGTGTAACTAGGAGGGATATGAGGACTGTGTTATGTGTAACTAGGAGGGATATGACGACTGTGTGTAATGTGTAACTAGGAGGGATATGAGGACTGTGTGTATGTGTAACTAGGAGGGATATGAGGACTGTGTGTACATGTAACTAGGAGGAATATGAGGACTGTGTGTATGTGTAACTAGGAGGGATATGAGGACTGTGTGTACGTGTAACTAGGAGGGATATGAGGAGTGTGTATGTGTAACTAGGAGGGATATGAGGACTGTGTGTATGTGTAACTAGGAGGGATATGAGGACTGTGTGTATGTGTAACTAGGAGGGATATGAGGACTGTGTGTATGTGTAACTAGGAGGGATATGAGGACTGTGTGTATGTGTAACTAGGAGGGATATGAGGACTGTGTGTATGTGTAACTAGGAGGGATATGAGGACTGTGTGTAATGTGTATGTGTAACTAGGAGGGATATGAGGACTGTGTGTGTATGTGTAGCTAGGAGAGATATGAGGACTGTGTGTGTATGTGTAGCTAGGAGAGATATGAGGACTGTGTGTGTATGTGTAGCTAGGAGAGATATGAGGACTGTGTGTACGTGTAACTAGGAGAGATATGAGGACTGTGTGTATGTGTAACTAGGAGAGATATGAGGACTGTGTGTGTATGTAACTAGGAGGGATATGAGGACTGTGTGTATGTGTAACTAGGAGGGATATGAGGACTGTGTGTATGTGTAACTAGGAGGGATATGAGCACTGTGTGTATGTGTAACTAGGAGGGATATGAGGACTGTGTGTATGTGTAACTAGGAGGGATATGAGCACTGTGTGTATGTGTAACTAGGAGGGATATGAGGGCTGTGTGTATGTGTAACTAGGAGGGATATGAGGACTGTGTGTATGTGTAACTAGGAGGGATATGAGGACTGTGTGTATGTGTAACTATGAGGGATAATGCGAAAAGACACATTTCAGTATCCTTGTGTACATTGACAATAAAATAATCTTCTTCTTCACTGCACAATAGCTATACTATAATCATACTCACAAAAGATAAATGTCTCTGCATGTCCAGAATCTCTCCCACCTGGGAGTGGTCCTGTTGGAGGCCATGTTTGAGACAACGGAGCACGTCTTCGTCGTCATGGAGAAACTCCACGGAGACATGTTGGAGATGATTATGTCCAGTGAGAAAGGCCACCTGCCGGAACGCAACACGCGCTTCCTGGCCACGCAGGTACGGGCTACTTCCTCCTGGACCTATCAAACTGATCTCTGTACTTAAAAATGAGTGTATTACCTTTGGCCATGTTTACCATGTTTGTTTGAAGAGTCTGTGTCCCACGCAGCTGTGTTGGCTGTAGATCCTCAAACACATCGCTCACTGTGACCTGAAACCTGAGAACGTATTACTGGCCTCTGCAGACCCCTTCCCTCAGGTGTGTGTGTGTGTGTGTGTGTGTGTGTGTGTGTGTGTGTGTGTGTGTGTGTGTGTGTGTGTGTGTGTGTGTGTGTGTGTGTGTGTGTGTGTGTGTGTGTGTGTGTGTGTGTGTGTGTGTGTGTGTGTGTGTGTGTGTGTGTGTGTGTGTGTGTGTGTGTGTGTGTGTGTGTGTGTGTGTGTGTGTGTGTGTGTGTGTGTGTGTGTGTGTGTGTGTGTGTGTGTGTGTGTGTGTGTGTGTGTGTGTGTGTGTGTGTGTGTGTGTGTGTGTGTGTGTGTGTGTGTGTGTGTGTGTGTGTGTGTGTGTGTGTGTGTGTGTGTGTGTGTGTGTGTGTGTGTGTGTGTGTGTGTGTGTGTGTGTGCGTGCGTGCGTGCGTGTTGTATTTATCAGATGTATGTACAGTGTTATAAAGTAGAAGCTAATAAAATAGACATGATAACATAGACATGTTATAGTCCTGAGATAAATGCAATACAATGTTAGCTACAAATGAAGGCACTGGGTCCTATGTACACTACTATACAATATACAGTTTTACTCTATATCCTTATGCTATACTTGCTATTTCTAAACTATACTATACAAGAACCACAACTGTTCTTTCTTTAAAGTGAAATTAAAATAGATGTTTATGTTCTTTTATCACATATCACATGTCTTGCACAGTATCTGCCCCAAAAATTACAAAAAGCTGTTTTGTAGATATTCTTAATGATTCATTTTAGAGTTTGTAATTTCCTGGAAAACTATTTAAAAATTCCCCTGTATACGGGGGGGGGGTATACTCATTTGCGTCCAATGAAATGCTTTCTAGAATGACATTTACAGCACATTCTAACTAAGCTAGCACCTGGCCTCTTTAACTAAATTGAACAAATGTTCAATGTTAGCTTGCTGCAAAACTTTGCTAATGTACATTTTTAACATTAGCTTGCTAGCTAACAGGTTGACCGTAATGCACATTCAGTGCTTTTGGCTACTGTAAACACCAATCAATATCCATGACCCAAGTCCCTCCCTAGTTTCCTGTTTTTACAGGAAACTCATTCATATGTGGAATCAAATAGCATTCTGCTAGCCGTTTCATGGGGACTTTACAGCATATGTACAGATATAGATATAGTATCTACAGGTATTATACATATACATAAATTATATAAAATGGATTATACAGGTATATACAGACAGATGTGGATAAATGTATATACAGTAAATATATATATATATGGTATATATAGCATATAAATAGTTATAGAAAGGATTATATGCAGCCTGCAGGTATATACTATATATACAACATGCACATGGATGTGTTTGCATTAACTACCTTTAGTGTCATCAGTCTATCCCTGTGGTTCGCAACCTCAGGGCATGAGACCCCCTCAGGGGATCAGGAGATGATTTTAGAGGGGTCACGAAAAGACATCATCAAAATACAAAATACATCTTATTTATATTATAATTCGTCTTGTGAAATAATAAATATTTGAAACGTAAAGTCCCCCCTCCAGTTTTTACTCAAGTAAACACATTTTTGGGGGTCAAAGTTCACCCCGTTCTGTCACACACTGAAGGTGGAGAAGTCTATCCTACCCCTCCACACAGTACCTCTGTCTTCATCAGACATCATTCCACTCCTCCACCTCCTCCTCTTCCACCTCCTCCATCACATCATCCTCCTCCACTTCCTCCACCTCCTCCTCCACCTCTTCCTCCACCTCCTCCTCTTCCTGCTCTTCCTCCCCTCCTCCACCTCTTCCTCATCTTCTTCCTCCTCCACCTCTTCCGCTTCCTCTTCCTCCACCTCCTCATCTTCCTCCTCCACCTCTTCCTCCTCCTCCTCTTCCTCCACCTCCTCCTCCACCTCCTCCTCATCTTCCTCCTCCTCCTCTTCCTCCACCTCCTCCTCATCTTCCTCCTCCACCTCTTCCTCCTCCTCCTCTTCCTCCTCCACCACCTCCTCCTCCTCTTCCTCCCCCCCCCCCCCCAGGTGAAGCTGTGCGACTTCGGCTTCGCCCGCATCATCGGTGAAAACTCCTTCCGCCGCTCTGTGGTCGGCACGCCGGCCTACCTGGCGCCTGAGGTCATCGGCAGCAGCGGCTACAACCGCTCGCTGGACATGTGGTCGGTGGGCGTCGTCACCTACGTCAGCCTGAGCGGCGCGTTCCCGTTCAACGAGGACGAGGACGTCCGCCAGCAGATCACCAACGCCGCCTTCATGTTCCCGCGGCAGCTGTGGGCGGCCATCTCGCTGGAGGGTAGGGAACCGTCTCACTGGAGGGTAGGGAACCATCTCACTGGAGGGTAGGGAACCGTCTCACTGGAGGGTAGGGAACCGTCTCACTGGAGGGTAGGGAACCGTCTCACTGGAGGGTAGGGAACCGTCTCACTGGAGGGTAGGGAACCGTCTCACTGGAGGGTAGGGAACCATCTCACTGGAGGGTAGGGAACCGTCTCACTGGAGGGTAGGGAACCGTCTCACTGGAGGGTAGGGAACCATCTCACTGGAGGGTAGGGAACCGTCTCACTGGAGGGTAGGGAACCATCTCACTGGAGGGTAGGGAACCGTCTCACTGGAGGGTAGGGAACCGTCTCACTGGAGGGTAGGGAACCGTCTCACTGGAGGGTAGGGAACCGTCTCACTGGAGGGTAGGGAACCGTCTCACTGGAGGGTAGGGAACCGTCTCACTGGAGGGTAGGGAACCGTCTCACTGGAGGGTAGGGAACCGTCTCACTGGAGGGTAGGGAACCGTCTCACTGGAGGGTAGGGAACCGTCTCACTGGAGGGTAGGGAACCGTCTCACTGGAGGGTAGGGAACCGTCTCGCTGGAGGGTAGTGAACCGTCTCGCTGGAGGGTAGGGAACCGTCTCGCTGGAGGGTAGGGAACCGTCTCGCTGGAGGGTAGGGAACCGTCTCGCTGGAGGGTAGGGAACCGGAACCGTCTCGCTGGAGGGTAGGGAACCGTCTCGCTGGAGGGTAGGGAACCGTCTCGCTGGAGGGTAGGGAACCGTCTCGCTGGAGGGTAGGGAACCGTCTCGCTGGAGGGTAGGGAACCGTCTCGCTGGAGGGTAGGGAACCGTCTCGCTGGAGGGTAGGGAACCGTCTCGCTGGAGGGTAGGGAACCGTCTCGCTGGAGGGTAGGGAACCGTCTCGCTGGAGGGTAGGGAACCGTCTCGCTGGAGGGTAGGGAACCGTCTCGCTGGAGGGTAGGGAACCATCTCGCTGGAGGGTAGGGAACCGTCTCACTGGAGGGTAGGGAACCGTCTCGCTGGAGGGTAGGGAACCATCTCACTGGAGGGTAGGGAACCATCTCACTGGAGGGTAGGGAACCATCTCACTGGAGGGTAGGGAACCATCTCACTGGAGGGTAGGGAACCATCTCACTGGAGGGTAGGGAACCATCTCACTGGAGGGTAGGGAACCATAGCGTCCACTGAGCGTGCATTTACATTTAGTCATTTAGCTGACGCTTTTATCCAAAGCGACTTACAAGTTCTGTACGACAAGTCATCATGAAGGGTACAACTCTATCAGCTGAGTAACAATATTCATCAAAGTGTTGTGTGTTACAGTGTAGGTTAGTATATTAGGACAAGTGCATAACAGTAAGGTTAGTTAGGGTTAGGTTTTTTTTTTTATTTTTTTTATTATTATTTCAGATAATGGTTGAAGAAGTGCGTCTTTAGTCGACGGCGAAAGATTGGACGGGTTTCGGCTGTCCTAACTAGGGTGGGTAGTTCATTCCACCATTGTGGGGCAAGGACTGAGAATAGGCGGCTTCTCTTTGATGACCCTCCGGGAGCTTGGATAGGAGTAGGTCTGAGGCGTCCAGAAGATGCAGAGCGTAGGGGTCTTGAGGGTGTGTAGTTAGAGACCATTGACCGGAGGTAGGCGGGAGCGGTTCCCTTTGCCGCACGGTATGCTAGGTCGAGGGCCTTGAAGCGGATTCGTGCAGCAATGGGGAGCCAGTGCAGGTCCCTAAGAAGTGGGGTGACATGGTCCGACTTCGGTAGGTTTGAGATCAGGCGGGCAGCTGCGTTTTGAATGAGTTGAAGAGGCTTGGTGGCAGTGGCCGGGAGGCCAGCTAGCAGTGCGTTGCAGTAGTCGAGGCGGGAGATGACTGTTGATTGGATGAGGAGTTGGGTGGCTTCTTTTGTCAGGAATGGGCGGATCCTTCTGACGTTAGTGTGAGTGGGAGGTGGCGGCCACAAGGGGGCGCTCATACAGTATATCTGTATTTTAAGGGGTCGGTAGAGGTGGGGCGGGGCTTCAGGGTATGAATTAATGGAACTTGTCTGCACTGTTGTGGTCAGACGTCTGTGTTTAATTCTATTTAAACTGAACTGAACATAACTAAAGTCTGTCTTATCCATCTCTTTTTATCTACCCCTCCCTCCTGCAATCTCCCCCCCCCCCCCCCCCCCCCCCCACACAGCTATAAGTCTCATCAGTAACCTGTTACAGGTGTCGGTGAGACGGAGGTTCAGCGTGGGCAGAGCTCTGGGACACCCCTGGCTGCAGGTCAGACGTTACACCATCCTTGATCACCAAAAGCATCCTATTTGCACTACATCTCTATCGCATTTTTGCATTAGTTTTGTATGTTGTTGTTTGCTCTTTATTCTTTTTGTATGAAGCACAATCTCAGGGGCTATCATGTTTAAAGCCCCAATCCAGATATTTATTTTGCATACATTTATTGCATAAATTAGGGCTTCACAGATAGTTTCTGGAGTATGGCTTGTAGTTGTAGATGAAACCCAGTCTTCTTTGTATAACTTTCTAGCCAAAAAGAGAGAGGGATTTGACTCCAATGTGTACAACCAATACAGATGTAAGCAAACCTAGTTTCAAAATGCTTGTAAAACAGCAAACAAAATAAGATTTCACAATTGGATTTTGGATTGGGCCTTTAAATGTTTTTTTTTTTTATATATATATAGAATCTCTGCCTCTAATGATAATTAGGTGTGACCCAGTAAGAAAGGTCCATCATAACTATTATATATATATATTATATATTACAATATCATATATTATAGGGGCATTTCACCTGTAATAGACCTGAATTTTTCAAGATAGATTATTGCAATAAATAACCCTAAATTGCTACTAATTCATACATCATTGCTACATTTTACTAATGTTAATCCGTCCATAAATATTCGGGGCTATGCTATTTTTTTAAATAATTTTATTGAGCCATAATTCACACAACACAAGGATTCAGCGTCCTCCGATGACATCACAGGGGGACAAATCGCATCTCCATATCTACATACATTTCCGCCAAACAGCTTACAATCTTGGGATGTCCTTTCACTACCACACTACAGGTTAACCCTCTACTATCACACTACAGATGGTTAACCTTTGTCATGCGGCAGTGAAACGGTTAACCATTTGGTAGTGTGGCAGTGAAAGGGTTCAAATGTATTCATTTTTGGGTGAAGTGGTTTTTTAAGTGCTTATTACTCAGGTCTACACCCTGCCATTTATCCTTTAAATGCCACCTTGTTCTTCCCCCTCTCCTTCTGTCATCATCACTCCACCAGGACTTCCAGCTGTGGTGTGACCTGCGGGAGTTGGAGCAGAGGATGGGCTGCAGGTACCTGACTCACGAGGGAGACGAGGAGCGCTGGAGACGCCACGCCCAGGAGAAGGGGCTGGACTTCGCCCCTCACCTGTCCTGGGACCCGGCTGGAGACATGTGTCTTTAAAGGAGGACGACGCCCAGTTTCAGAGTGCATACATGTTGTTCCTCTGGTCCAAAGATATGAGTGGAAATGAGCAACTCTCTCCCGAATCCAAAAAATACAAAGTGTGCTAAAACTCAAAACCTGTGATCATGTATAAAGTCCTCATCCATAGACAATGAATTGGGAAATATTTTATAGATGACACTGAGAGCACCCAGGGGAATGTTCCGAGTTCATAGGTACATGTTCTGTTCCAGAACTGAGACCACTACTATAGAATGAAGCTCATCTGGGTATAAAAAAAAAGAAAACAAACATTCTGTGGGTTAAAAAAAATCGCTCTCATTCATCGTCTATGAAGCAACTGGAGACTTTATACCTGATGACGTCACAAGTTTGATTCTTACTTCTCTGGCTTCTGGCTTTTGGGAGAGAGTCGCTCATGTTCACAGATACTGATTGAATGGTCTTAGGCCAGGGAAATAACATAATAGAATTGTTCCCCTTTAACCCAGGAGAGGTTAAAGGTCAGTGGTCGAGGGTGGGGACAGGAAGCTAGGGGTGGCGGGGCGTGTATTCAAACTATTTTCAAGTAGGATTTTTAAAGACATTAATTTACTATTCATGTGTCCTGAGAGACGTTGCCCGTCGTCAACTTTTCTATATTGTAAACAGTAGGCTATGTATCTTCTAAAGGTAATAAAAAGAACGATAACAATAACAACACAAACAACTGTGACATAGTAATATACTTTTCCTTTTTTATTCCAAGGTGTGGTTTTTGTTTAAACTTTGAAATTGATCATGTTGAAAGCGAGCTTAATGTGTAATTGGCGATGATGGACAAGAGTGACTTGAGAGGGGGGGGGGGTAAAGGAATGGAGCACAGATGAGGAAGAAGGAAGGTGTCAATCATAACATGCACAGGGAGGAGGAGGAGGAGGAGGAGTCAACTCAACATAATCGCATCTCTATGTCGTCTCAAAATGGGACCAAAACCCTACGTGTTCAACTTGCTCATGGCAGGACTGTGGCGGACCCTGCTTTACAGCGCATACTCTTTCATTTTCTCCAGAACCTTCCAGATGCCTTGTTCTCTCTCGTCGTCATTACCCCACACCTCTCTCTGTCTCTCTCCCACCTCGACGACGCACACAAAGACTAAACCTCTGTGATCTATAATGCGTCTTGACATTAGCCTAGCTGTTAGCGTCCCTACAGTAAAGGGTTTTGGAGAGAGGGGGGAGCGGGAGGAGAGAGGTGGGCTCGTTCTCTCTGCTTGTGCCAGATTTGTCTTTCTTTCTTTGTTCTAAAGTCCCAGCCATGGTCTCTCCTTTTGAGTTACTCTAATAACAACAGTGTCTCCCTCTGGGCTCCCTTGCTCTGGGCTCCCTCGCTCTCTGCTACACGAGTCCGTGTGGGTTGGTGTTTCATCTCAGTATTTCTGTCTAGGTGCTTCATAGACATCCAGTAAGGGGGGGTGCTCTCATCCCCCCCACCCTCCTCCTCCATTGGGGTCATCTCTTTGTTTGGAGAACTATAGCTTTGGGGATCTTCAAGTGTGAATTTAATCAATAAACGCCTAATGTTAACATAACATTATGGTTCACAGTGGTTGCGGTAATTCTGTCAGAGTGAGAACTTGCGACTGGCTTTGTTACATCATAGTGCCTGAGTTGCCCCCTTGCACCCCCTTGCATCAAAGCCCAGTTAGGGCTCTGTCCACTACTGACCGACATGTAGCAGGTTTTCTAAGGACAAGGTGTCTTGTTTAAGAGATTAGGGAAGAGGAGGGAGGGGGGTCATGAAGAGTCGTGGACTCACAAAGACAGCATTTCTACATTTTAAACACAGCATGCATTGCACAAATACACAACCGACCAACCAGCCAACCAACCAACCAACTGAGCCAACCAACCAACCAACTCTTTTTTTTTCATAAATGTTTTCTTTAATTACCCTTCTACAAAAAAATCTGAGTCATCTGAGAGCGGGAGAGCTGCAGAGCGGGAGACTTTGCTCAAATCACTTAAGATTTCTGTAACTTCTCTTTCTCCCTGTTATTATTCTACTGCTTTGTGACCTCACTCTTAACTGAGAAAAAAAAAGCTGCGCGTTGCTCACGTCATTCCCGTTCAACGCCTGGGTACACTTGTGGTTTCCATCACTGAGAACTCTTAAACAGAAAGGAGGACCGGGAGGATCTAGCGTGTAGCCAGGGCCAAACCGCGGTCTCTCTCCCGAGATCTGAGCAAAGCCTCCCGCTCTCACCCTCTCCGGACAGGGGTGGAGAAAAGAGAGAGAGGGGGGGGGGGGGGGGGATAAATATAAGGAAGCATAAGCTTTGAAAGAGAGAAATAGAGGATGAAGAAGAACAGGGAAGCGGAGGGGAGAGAGGGAGGGGAGGGAGGGAGCTCTTTAACATCGCTCTCTCTCCGACGTGGGAGAAAGGGGGGGAGCGCGCGGGCGAAAGGGGAGGAGAGGAGAGGAGAGAAGGGGTTTCTTGTGTTTATAAGTCGCTCTCTCCGTAGAGGGCGCTGGAGAAGGAGATGTAGTCCAGGGCGTCGGAGGGGCCGTCGCCGCCGATGTACCGGGTCATGCGGGTGATGCAGTACTCGGCCTGCTCTATGGGCAGCTCCCTGCGCAGCTCTTCCACCGTGATGTACGACTGGGAGGGAGAGAGAGAGGCGGGTTATCAATCAATCAATCGGCTATATTGATAAGAGCACCTTTCATACATTCATGTGCAAGCCCATGCTCTTTATTTCACAGTAAAAAAGATTATAAAGAATTTGGACACCCAATAAAAGCAGAAGTCAGAAGCAGAAGTTTTTACTTCAGCCTTGTTTTACTGTACATATTATATATCATATACAAATAACCTCTATAGACTATATAGTACCTAGGTCTTTGATTAAGGCCTAAATAAAAATATTTTTGATTTGATGCTAACAGATGTCCTAGACTGTATCATAACTGTACATAATGTATGTCGTATGCCTACGTTATATACTTCATGACACATATACATCATATACCTGTAGCTACATATGTCATATACCTGTAGCTACATATGTCATATACCTGTAGCTACATATGTCATATACCTGTAGCTACATATGTCATATACATGTAGCTACATTTGTCATACATCAGATGTCATATACCTGTATATAAAATGCAGCCATTTACATGTCATACATCATACGTTGTATATATGTCATACATCATATGTCATATACCTGTAGCTACATATGTCGTACATCATATACCTGTAGCTATATATATATGTCATACATCATATACCTGTAGCTATATATATATGTCGTACATCATATACCTGTAGCTATATATATATGTCATACATCATATACCTGTAGCTACACACAACACGCCTGTAGTCTAAGTGTTGGATGGAGTCATTTGACAGCGCATGCTACACTGGATGTAGCTGGTGTTGTCGTCATACCTTGTCGGAGGCCAGGATCTTGAAGGAGGCCATGACCTGCTCTGCGGTGTCGGTCTCGGCGGTCTCGCGGGTCATGAAGTCGATGAAGGCCTGGAAGGTGACCACGCCTGTGTTGTTGGAGTCCACCAGTGTCATGATGCGAGCAAACTCTACCTCGCCCTGTTAGGACCAGAAAGAACAGTTTTTTTTTTTTTATCCACTTTTTCTCCCATTTTCTATATTTTCTCCCATCCCAATTTCGTATCATCCAATTCAACCCTCCCCTGTCACGGACGCTGTTTCTTGCCTCCCACAAGCCGGCTGCAATGTGGACTAAGTCATACATAGCACAAGTCCCCTCCGGTACTTGAGGTAACAGCAGTCGCATCTTTTCACCTGCGCAGCTCGATCTCTATGGCGAGGAGTAACGCGTGGGAGGCTCACGCTGCCCCCGACTCTTCCTGATTCTACTGCGCAGGCGCACCAACCGACCTGTAGGAGTCGCTGTCCACAACGCCCGATCCCCACCCATCAGTTTCCCACCCCCTAATACTGCCAATGTGTATTAGTACGGACGACCAGCTAAACTGAAAGCAAATGTGGAGTGCTGGGCTCGAACTGACGAGCCCAGCGTCTCCAGCATTTCGTGGTGAGTGCCTTGCCCACTACGCCACGTAGCCGCCCCCAGAGAGAACAGGGTTACGTCACGGCGCGTTTTTACGCCGGCGGTCTGATCGCCGTGGGACCGCACTGTCGCCTCCTTCATAAAAATATTGAATCTTCCGACTTCTATCAATTTAGAAGTCAAGGTACGTCTATGAAAATAACTATGAATGTATTAAAGGAGAATGCTGGTTATAGCCCATTTACTACGGTCCATATCTAGATAGTTGCTCTTATGTCTACTAAATTACAGGCTTCTACATATTTGTACGTGGTTGCGTCTATATGGTCTATGAAGATCTAAAGTAGTGCATTTTTTATGATAATCGTCATAAATCTTCATATAGGTTGCATTGTAATGCAACTGACAGTAATTGACCATATTCACATGGCGGCCATTTTGCTCTTCTAAGATAAGATAAGATGTTCCTTTATTAATCCCCTTAGGGGAAATCCAGGGGTCATAGCAGCACAGGCAGGGTAACAGAAATGACAATAAATAAAACAAATATATAAAGATAAATATAGTATGCCCTGATGGTGGAAAGGAATCCCAAAATGGCTGCCGTGTGACCACAGTATATTCTTGAGCTGTGGTACGTGTCCTACTCACCAGATCGTAACCCATGGAGATGAGGCAGGCACGGAAGTCGTCTGGATCCATCATGCCGTTTCTCTTCTGCAGAGGAGACAGAGCGTTGATGAATCAATATATATATATATATATATATATATATATATATATATATATATATATATATATATATATATATATATATATATATATATCAAACAATCAAAAGAGGCGTGATCAAGAATGATTTCAAATTATGGCAAAAGTGTCCCAAATGTGAAAATCCTCCATTCTTTCCCAGGGGTAAATAATGAGGTAACCTATCCTCTTCAGTTCTATAGAACTGTGGTCTGGGTCGTGCACGCCTCTCCGTCTCCTGTCCTGGCTGAACGACTCACCCTGTCGAAGTGGTTGAAGGAGGCTCTGAACTCGTTGAGCTGCTCCTGGCTGATGCCCTTGGCGTCGCGGGTCAGGATCTGGTTCTCCACCTCGTTGATGGTTCTGGCGATGGTGGTGAGCAGCTGCTCCCAGCCCACGCGGATGTGCTGTGTGGAGAGGAGAGGAGGGAGGGAGGGAGAAGGATGAGTGCAACACAAAGTAGAGAGTCGAGATGTTGAGGCAAAGCCCTCTTTTAAAGGGTAGAAGGAGAAACAGAGGTTGCTGTGAACATATGGTGGTTATCTGAAGGGTAGGAAATACACTTGTTCTATATTAGATAAGATAAGATATTCCTTTATTGATCCCCTTGGGGAAATTCAGGGGTTTAATTGGGCTTTTTTTTTTTTTTTAATCATTTTCTCAGTAGACTGAGATGCATTTTTCAGTGGGGGATTTAATCAATACAATATTCTGTATATACATTCAACTTGACTTCTCTTTTCTATTATAGTCTTTTTTCCAGGGTAATTCTTTGACCCCAATGTCGGAGGCGTTGGGCCCAGCAGCCCCATAGAGAAGCGGATAGATTCCCTCCACCCTACCTCCATGGTGTAGTTGGTGTGCTTGTTGTCGAAGATGAGGGACTCCTGGCTGAGCTGGTGGTCGCCCTCTAGCTTGTCGATGTTGCATTTGTAGTTGATGATGTTCTGCTCGTACTGCTTCAGGTTGTTCATCTGTTCCTCGAGGGAGCCGGCGATGTCCACAGACACGTGACCGATCTCCTGCAGGAGGGGAGAGGGAGAAGGGGGGGGAGAGAAAGAGAGAGAGAGAGAGAGAGAGAGGGGAAGAAAGAGAGAGACAGAGAGGAAGAGGGAGAAACAGAGGAAGAGAGGAAGAGGGAGACAGAGAGAGAGAATTGTAGATTTAAAAAAGATTTCGACAGCAGAGCCCCATTACATTCAGTGCCCAGCAGACCTGGCCTTTATGGGGCCCTAAGCAGACGCTCAGTCCGCTCCTACATGGGGCCGGCCCTGGGGCCCAGCATATCCCAGATATATAAAGTGATACAGGGCCCAGCATATCCCAGATATATAAAGTGATACAGGTGCAAAACTATCCCAGATATATAAAGTGATACAGGTGCAAAACTATCCCAGATATATAAAGTGATACAGGTGCAAAACTATCCCAGATATATAAAGTGATACAGGTGCAAAACTATCCCAGATATATAAAGTGATACAGGGTGAACTATCCCAGATATATAAAGTGATACAGGGTGAACTATCCCAGATATATAAAGTGATACAGGGTGAACTATCCCAGATAAATAAAGTGATACAGGGTGAACTATCCCAGATATATAAAGTGATACAGGGTGAACTATCCCAGATATATAAAGTGATACAGGGTGAACTATCCCAGATATATAAAGTGATACAGGGTGAACTATCCCAGATATATAAAGTGATACAGGTGCAAAACTATCCCAGATATATAAAGTGATACAGGTGCAAAACTATCCCCGGGCCCACGATGTTAGGGACCAAAAGAGAGGCCCCCACTAAGATGAAACAGTCCACACACACACACACACACACTATGGGAAATGGCTACGACATTAACATTCTCAACATTATCAAATAACAACAGCCTCGGCATCTCTAGTGGTCCGGATGTTTCCAGTCAAACCCGTACCTCCATCTTGGTTTGGATCCAGGGTCCGATGATGTTGGCCTGGGCCCCGAACTGGCGCCTCAGCCTCTCGTTGGCCTGCTGTCTGGCCACCTCCTCCTGGAGCATTTGGTCTCTGAGGGGAACAAGGTGCTTCACCTGCGGGGGGCAGTAGAGAGTTATGGCACGTTCACACTGTGAGGATACAATGCTGTGTGTGGGGGGGGGGGGGGGGGGGAGGATACAATGCTGTGTGAATGAATTAATGAAATTTTATTTTCATGTCATGTCCGACGACCCATCCCTTACGGGATTATAAGACACCAAAAACAACAATTGAACATAATCACTTCCCATGGTTTCATGGTTTCTAAGCTACACCATGCACACCATCAGAGGCCAAATTACATCACATATATGTTATTTCGTGTGTGGGGGGGGGGGGGGGGGCGTAGAGGATACAATGCTGTGTGTGTGTGTGTGTGTGTCTATTTACATGACGACAACGTGTTTCCTCTGCGTTGACGTGAGATGTGACTGTGCTGTAAATACGGTACAAGAATAGAGACGAGTCTCCGGTGGACTGAAACAGGAGGCCGCGCTAAAAGCATAAATTAAATCCTGAGAACGCATCGCGACGCAGACACAGATCAAGGTCTGAGACTGAAGCGCCGAAGGATCTAGTTCCCGTCTAGAGTTGTTTTAATTTCCCCGGAGAGCTTGCGCTGTAGCTACATATACAAAGTGACACTCCAACCCAAATGCACAGGGCTATTTCTAACCTGTCGCTATGCCTGTGTTTATTATTAGCGCTGACCAAATGCAGCGCGCTGCACACTGGATACAGTGACATTTCCTTGACGCAACGAAATCAAAGGCAGTCCAAAGCATAGATATATATAAAGACTAGATGGCACAAGGCGGAGTCTCCCGCGTAGTTCACCGGTGGCCATCTTGCTACAGTTAACTACTGCTTTAACCCATTCTCTGCCACGCTTATATCCATCGCTGTTTGATCTCTGCCAGCACTGTAAGTCTATGGAGATGTTCACCTTCTTTGCAGGGCTATAACTTTTTAAATTGTATTGCTAAATTGACATTACTATGGCCCATTCAACATCGACTACCTATCGTTCAGGATGTAGGAACGTTTAACTTTTTCATTCACACATTCATACGAAAATACTGTCTAGAGTATAAATATGTTTTTATTGTTTTCTGCAGTATTTCCCAGAACGTGAGATATAGGCACAAATGCATATATTAGATCATCAAATGCAGTTTGATACCGATCGACGCTATATTAAAAATTTCAACTGTACATGGTCCTAAACGGTATGACTGATCATGTGCGGGTGAACGGAGGGGGGGAGGGGGTCGTTTATAATTCCGTGATAGTCGTTAGATGCTTCATGTAGTATGGGTGATATATTGATCAGAGCAGTTTGTATCGAAAATTATAAACAAAAACGCTCAAACTCACGTCACTCTCCTCGTACCGTTGGGCGATGAGAGTGGAGCAAACAGATCCCAGTTATGTGGTGGGGATCTAGGCGATCCATTTCCGGTTTGTATATTACTAATACACGCCCAAATCATGTAGATTATAGAGTTATGGCAAAGATCCATATCCACGGTGTGTGTATTGAGTCCCGCGACGATAAATGAGTGGCCGGACGGAATAGGGAGATGCACCGGGATCACAAGAGATCCACTTCCGGTTGCAACTCGCCGATCAGCCACCAGGTGGCAGTATTGAAGCGTTGCAGAGTTGTGCTGGCTCACACAGCACCGACAAGGCTCCGTGAGTGAAATATGAATACCATGGCGAAATTATGATCAGAATCACGTCGTACGCCGTTATTGGCAGAATTCGCATGAACTTGAAACCCGTTGTACGACATTATTGGCAGGGAAAGGGTTAAGGTGAGTGAGCTCCACAAACAAAAATACTCTTAACTCGCTGAAATCTTGATGGATTTACAAACGTTATTACCGTGGCTATGATTCTTGCTTGGAAGAAGCAATTATTTTCATATGAAAGTCCATTTTAACCCATTCTCTGCCGGAGCTTATATTCATCCTTGTAGCCTCTCTGCCAGCACTATTTGTCTATGGAGATGTTCACCTTCTTTGCAGGGCTATAACTTTTTAAATTGTATTGCTAAATTGACATTACTATGGCCCATTCAACATCAATTATCTATCGTTCAGGATGTAGGAACGTTTTACTTTTTCATTCACACATTCATACTAAAATACCGTCCAGAGTATAAATATGTTTTTATCGTTTTCTGCTGTATTTCATAGAACGTGAGATATAGCCATAAATGCATATATTAGATGATCAAATGCAGTTTGATACCGATCAACGTTATATTATATATTTCACATGTACATGATCCTAAACGTCATGACTGGTCATCTGCTGGTGACCGGAGGGGGGGGGGGGGGGGGGGGGGGTCGTTTATAATGCAATGACCGACGTTAAATGATTCATGTAGTGGGTGATATATAGATCAGAGCAGTTTGTATGGTTAATAATAATCAAAAACGCTGAAACTCATGGCAGCTTCCTCGTAGCGATGGGGGATGATACTGGAGCAAAAAGATCGCTATTATGGGATGTTGATCTAGGTGATCCAGTTCCGGTTTGTATAATACTAATATACGTCCAATCATGTTGTTTATTGAGTTATGGCAACGGATCGATATGCACGGTGTCTGGATAGAGTCCCGCGAGCGATAGCGAGTGGCCGGACAGAATAGCGGACGGACTAAGCACGTCCGGCCACTTCCGGTTTTGGCAACTCGCCGATCGGCCACCAGGTGGCGGTATTGAAGCGTTGGAGAGTTGAGCGGAGATCTACTCCGTGGGTGAAATGTGAATACCATGACAGAAATTTGAAATATTGATCTCAAAGACGCTGTAAGACGTCATTGGCAGATTACGCATGGCGAGGAATGACGTGGTAACACGTCATTGGCGGGAGATGGGTTAAGTATGCAGTATGATAACTACATCTCTGACGTTTTTAACAAACCAAACGACGAAAATTTTGCAAGCTATGGTTATTTCAATAGTACATGCACTATAGACATTCATGTTATGAGTGGGCGTGCTACCCTGTAGCAAGATGGCCACCATGTGGCAACGTCGGTCTCCGTTGGCCAGCAGCGCGGGTGAGTCATCTAGTCTTTATATATATCTATGGTTCAAAGGGCCAACTCAGAGAGACAGTGCGGCGACGTGTTTTCACCGGTTTGGGTGCGCTGGTCTTTTGAACTACAAGGGGAAACAGCTTCAGGGGGGGGGGGGCGCTCGTTCCTTCCATATCGCACGCTGTGCTTTGGGGTACGCAGGGTCGAGGAGCGGATTACTTTTTCACAGGATGGCGGTAATCTGATTACAAAATTATTCTAAATGTAATCCATCACATGTCAAGGGATTCTGACACAGTTCATATGTTGGCAGAAACTGGTTTTGTCCCAATTCCTTTTTACATGTTAGAAATGTGATGCAAGTGAATGAAGAGAAGGGGGGAAACAAATAGCAAATGCAATGTAAGTGAATGGAGGGAAGGGGAATCAAATAGCAATGTAAGTGAATGGGGGGAAGGGGAATCAAATAGCAATGTAAGTGAATCGAGAGAAGGGGGGGAATTAAATAGCAATGTAAGTGAATGGAGGGAGGGGGGGAATTAAATAGCAATGTAAGTGAATGGAGGGAAGGGGGGGAATCAAATAGCAATGTAAGTGAATGGAGGGAAGGGGGGGAATCAAATAGCAATGTAAGTGAATGGAGGGAAGGGGGAATCAAATAGCAATGTAAGTGAATGGAGGGAATGGGGGGGATCTCCATTTCCCGACTGATGAAGACGAGTACCGGCATATTAACTCATATCGCGGCCAGGAAGCTACACAAGCAACGGTTCCACCAAAGTTCAACGGCGCTTTAATCTAACAAGCGCAGATTTTGGATATGAAGGAGTTTAAATAAAGGTTTGAGACGGGATGACTCACAGCGTCCCACTTGTTGCTGATGTCCTCAGGAGTGAGGTTGGTGTAGGGGTTGACTCCAGACAACTTGATGCCGTAGGTCTGGGCGATCTTCAGGATCTCGCTCTGGATGCCCATGGTGGCCATGCGCTCCTTGTCCGCCTCGGGCAGAGTGGCCTTGAACTGGTCGTGGGCAGTGATCAGGCTCTGGAGAAGAAGAAGAAGAGGAGATGAGGACAAGATAGATACCTTCAGTGGTTGAAATGGCATCCAACGGTATTGTGTGTGTGTGTGTGTGTGTGTGTGTGTGTGTGTCATGAGATTATGTGTCGTGTTTGAGTCTGTGTTAAGAACCTGTGTATGTGTGTGTGTGTGTGTGTGTGTGTGTGTAGCCAGGCAGTGTGGTTGACAGACACACTATGTATTATGTACCCAAGAGATGTCCTCTCTTTTTTGTAGTAATGGTCTGTGGATTCAATTAAAAGTATTCAAAAATATGTGTATGCACATGCATGTGCGCGTGTGTGTGTGTGTGTACTGGGTGTGTGTACCTGGATCTCCTCAATGCTGTGGACGATGAACATGTCCTGCAGGTCCTCCATGGCTCCGTCCATCCAGTTGTTGAAGGGTGCCGCCCTCTTGGCGAACTCCAGGTACAGCTGGTCGATGGTCTCCCACAGCTTCTCCACGCGCTGCGAGGACACAGAGCACACGGAGGGTTCACACCCCAAACCTTTCCCCATCCTCCAATATGTTCAAGCTGCTTTCACGATGACCGTGTCTTCATCAGAATCTTTTTTAATTTATTTTTTAAGGTAGAATCTGTAATGTTGTCAAACAGCCACCTTTAGGCGCTTTGTTTACAGTATTTGTCTTGTTTCAGTGGGCATAGGGGGAGGGGTTGCTACTGCTGGAGAGGTCTGGAGAAATGTACAGTATAATAAGTTACTAAACTCCCAACCTGCACGTCAGACCAAAACAAACAAGTAAACAAAATACAATACCACTCTTTTGCAAAGAGGTCGCTGTTTACAGAGTCATACATTGTGCTCCTGTGATGGTTTCCCTATCTTCCATATCGTCCCTGTCTGGCTGCACGAGTTATCAGCACCAATGTTCACATAGCTTCTTTAAAAAAAAATTGTTTTATAGAAACTGACAAAGGCGTTGGCTTCCTTGACAACAAGGTCAAAATGAACGATCAAAGATAAAGTGCAAAAACCATAATGGCAACATCTCACTTTAGACATACTTTTATCAAGTATTAGAAGGACATAATTGTCACGTATTTTAAGTGTTTTTAATGTCCTATATCCAGGGGTGTAAAAAGTACCCCGAAATTATACTTAAGTGAAAGTATGGGTACCGTCTCAAAATCTTACTCAAGTAAAAGTCAGAGTATCTGGCTAAAAACACACTTGAGTAAAAGTAAAAAAGTTTCTACTTTTAAATGTACTTAACACTTTCCGTGCCACTCACGAGATATCTCGTGTTTTTTTATAGGTGGTTTTTTTAGCGATCTGAAATCATATTGCATCACCCGAGCCTACCCGAGTATAGCCGAGCGACGCCGGCGATCATTGTGGAAAAAAGCGCCCCCTGTCGTCTCCCAGATGACATAAGTGATTTTGGAATGGACTCAATGAAAATGAATGGGGAAAAAAATCCGGTACTCCACATTTTCCAGTCCACTGATCCAGCCGGGGTTACCAGAGTTCATTCTGGATCCTCAGATCCCCGCGGATCATGGAGTTCTACTGTATCGCGTTGGATCCATACACGTATCGATTTTTTCGAATGGTGATCAGGAATTGGAATATACCAGTTGGATACCATCTGATGTCAGGTAAGGACTCTATGTTATCAGTGTTAGGATAATCAGAGTAAGTTTGATGAAGTTATAAGCTGTTTTGTGAAATGTCTTCTTTCGGTTTCACTGTAAAAGTCTGCAAGGAAATCAACGGGGCGATTATCCGTGCGCGGCTCGAATGTGCTTGCGTGCACGTATAATATTGATCATCTAGCGTTTATTTGAAAACGATTCATAAAAAGGCCGACGAATATCAACGTTGTGGAATATTCCAGTAAAAGACGATTTTCATAGAATGCTCCACAATGGGCTGTTTTTTATCTGAAAACGGGTGCTTTTCTAAATGCTCTGAAACGGAAACGACGCGATAAAAAAACAATCTGCCTTGACAGCACTGACTGGAAAATAGTCTTTGATAATGCGATGGGCAGATTAGACACATAGCCATAATTTAAAACATAGATTAGGCGATATTAACGTTAACATTGGCGCCGATGGTGGCATTCAGCCGGTAAAAAGGAAAACCCGGCGTGGCGCTCAAAGTGTTAAGTACTAAAAAGTAATAGTAAAAACTTTTTTTTAAATTCCGGGGCAATGAAATGTTCCGTTTCGTCCTATTCATCACTTGTACTATCGTTTGTGGCCATCTTCTGTAGCTTGTCACTCTGACTGTCTATTCTTCTTTCTAGTCTTGCACAAGGACCAATCAGCATGGGTATGGGCGGGTTCATTTTCCATTGATGGGGATTTGATTGGCTGTTTTGAAATAATGTGTGGTCGCAGGATTAATAACATTAACGTTAGTTTGGCCAGAGAAACAAATATACTAATTAAAATGGTTGGACCCGCAAAATTTGTACTTTGTAGGTCTGCATTTTAAATGTAAGGAGTAAAAAGTTAAAATGTTTTTTTTTCTCTGAAATGTAATTGAGTAAAAGTACAAGTATACAAACCTAATAATACTTGAGTAAAGTACAAATCCCCAAAAACAGTACTTAAGTATTGTAACAAAGTACAATGACTCAAGTACTCTTCTGGGTGTGTGTGTGTGTGTGTGTGTGTGTGTGTGTGTGTGTGTGTGTGTGTGTGTATCTCTCTCTCTCTCTCTCTCTCATACCTCCAGGCTGTCTCTCCTCTTCTGGGTGAGGGTGCCCAGGTTGTCCCACTGGTCACAGATGCCCTGGCAGCGGCCGTTGACTGTGGCGGCATCATGGTAGTCCAGCTCACTGGAAGAGGAGGGGGGGGGGGGGGGGGGGGGGAGGCACAAGGACACGATCTCAACATAGTGTGACATCTCCTCTTTTGAGCCTCCGTATAGACCACTGCACCGCCGCGTTACATTGAGCTCATGGGGGAGAGAGCAGGGGGAGAAAATGAATGAATGTGGATGAGAGCCTTGACATTAACACATTGAGTGCCACGCCCCTTCCGGGAAGTGACCACTTCCGTGCCGCCCATTAAACCCATGTAAACGTAGTTGTAGTTTGTAGAACTAAACCTATATTTTATAGTATCGCTATGGGTCTAATAACGCTGTCGAGTCTCATTGAGCTACTTCTGGTCAACGTGCAAAAAACAGATTATTTTTTCATCCGTACATTTCCGTTTGATACCGTTTTGAATATGAACATAGTCTGGCCGCTTCTGAGCAATTCCAGGGAAAAGACACGAAAACAGTGTTTTTGTGTAATTCAATAAACACGTTGTAATTGCACGCATGCAATGTGGTTTAGACCGGCGCGCCAGATCAACGCAAGCTTTCATATATAGTGTCCTTACCTGGTCTCTGAAGTAATGCAAAAAAAAGAATCCAATAATCTCATCGCCATTCCAGTTATCCACAGCGATCGTCCCTCCGACGTTATTGGGCATTGCTCTTCAACGGGCGGGCGGGGTCAGTTGTCCAAGCCATCCCTATAAGCGTGTGTTTTGCCAGAGTGTTTAGGACCCGCCCCCACGCCGCAGCTCGGTATAGAAAATAAACTAACCCATTTCTAACCGGGTGCATTACTGGCCGAAGGCGTTAGAGGGCGGTATAATACCGTCTGCCAGCTTAGACACACTCAGAACAGTATGCATAAGGTGTCCCGCTGAATTATGAATGGATATAGATAATAAAAGAAATACCGTGACAGAAACGTAGATCTACGTTTCCGGCACTCAACGATCGGATGACAAAACCGTAGATCTACGTGAACGGCACTCAAAGTGTTAAGTGGTTGTAGCTACGGCTGTGGGGGTGCTGGAGACATGATCCAATAGACTTTTATACGCCTGAGTCTCCTGAACATGGCGCGACCAATCCAAAGTCGATCGGCACTTTCTCGGCCGAGCTATAGTCGCTTCTTCACACCTACTCCCGAACTACACATGCGCAGATTGATAAACCTAGACTCCGTGGGAAATCTGCGCATGCGTAGTTCGGGAGTAGGTGCGGAAAAGTTACTATAGCTCGGCCGAGAAAGTGATCGACTTGGAATCGGCCTCTCCGTGTTCAGGAGACTCAGGCGTATAAAAGTCTATTGGATCATGTCTCCAGCACCCCCACAGCCGTAGCTACAACCACTAATGTCAAGGCTCTCATCCACATTCATTCATTTTCTCCCCCCGCCCTCTCTCTCCCATGATTTCAGAATCCCGGAAGTGTTACGGTGGTCTATGGAGCTCTAGCAAGAACAAGCTGTTTTGTGTCTGTGGCTGCATAGTTTTTGATTACTGAGCTGTAGGGCTGACCCCTATTAGTCGATTAGTCGACTAATCGGTTGAAAGGAGCCGTAGTCGACTGGCCAACCTCTTAGTCGAATATATATAAAAAAAATATTAATACAATTTTATTTTTAATTTAAAAAAATGTATCATTCTTTCCAAAAGAAAAGAGGCCTAGAAGCGTGGCTAACGCTTATGGCACGCATACCAGAGGCTAACTGCCTACGAAAACAGGCACAGAGGCACTGAAAGAGGATTTCACCCATCTAATGAACAAACTAGACAAATATCAAGATGTAGGCTATCCATCAGTGGACCAATTGCATGCTTTTGCAGAGGACAAGAAGCCGTCAGTCGACTCCTTCAGACATTAAGCACCCCCCACAGCCCAAATGGAATGATAAAAAATAAAAAAAATAAAAATGTAAATACAATTTAAAAATATTATACTTATTTTTTTTATGAAATTCCTTTTTTTTTTTACTAACGGCAAATTTTGGCCAATCATAGTCGACCATCCAAATCCTTAGTCGGGGACAGCCCTACTGAGCTGTAGGCCTATGCATTTCTCAGTGGACCAATACAGTGGTGTTGATACATTTACAATTACATTTAGTCATTTAGCTGACGCTTTTATCCAAAGCGACTTACAAGTTCTGTACGACAAGCCATCAGGAAGGGCACAACTCTATCAGCTGAGCAACAATGTTCATCGAAGTGTTGAGTGCTACAGTGTAGGGTTAGATTTTATTTTTTTTTTTTTTTTATTATTATTTTTTTAATTCAGATAATGGTTGAAGAAGTGCGTCTTTAGTCGACGGCGAAAGATTGGACATGATTCGGCTGTCCTAACTGGGGTGGGTAGTTCATTCCACCATTGTGGGGCAATGACTGAGAATAGGCGACTTCTCTTTGATGACCCTCCCGGAGCTTGGATAGGAGTAGGTCTGAGGCGGCCAGAAGATGCAGAGCGTAGGGGTCTTGAGGGTGTGTAGTTAGAGACCATTGACCGGAGGTAGGCGGGAGCGGTTCCCTTTGCCGCACGGTATGCTAGGTCGAGGGTCTTGAAGCGGATTCGTGCAGCAATGGGGAGCCAGTGCAGGTCCCTAAGAAGTGGGGTGACATGGGCCGACTTCGGTAGGTTTGAGACATCAGTAGCTGCTCATGTAATAAAAACGTTTAATAACGTTAGGGGATGAGGTCAGCACCAGCACAGGTTACAGAACGTTAGGGGATGAGGTCAGCACCACCACAGGTTACAGAACGTTAAGGGATGAGGTCAGCACCACCACAGGTTACAGAACGTTAAGGGATGAGGTCAGCACCAGCACAGGTTACAGAACGTTAGGGGATGAGGTCAG
The DNA here is from genome assembly GCF_963971535.1 of Notolepis coatsorum. NCBI lineage: Eukaryota > Metazoa > Chordata > Actinopteri > Aulopiformes > Paralepididae > Notolepis > Notolepis coatsorum. Next base: position 176,139,299 of record NC_140168.1, on the reverse strand, counting down.
CACCAGCACAGGTTACAGAACGTTAAGGGATGAGGTCAGCACCAGCACAGGTTACAGAACGTTAAGGGATGAGGTCAGCACCACCACAGGTTACAGAACGTTAAGGGATGAGGTCAGCACCACCACAGGTTACAGAACGTTAAGGGATGAGGTCAGCACCAGCACAGGTTACAGAACGTTAAGGGATGAGGTCAGCACCACCACAGGTTACAGAACGTTAGGGGATGAGGTCAGCACCACCACAGGTTACAGAACGTTAAGGGATGAGGTCAGCACCAGCACAGGTTACAGAACGTTAGGGGATGAGGTCAGCACCAGCACAGGTTACAGAACGTTAAGGGATGAGGTCAGCACCACCACAGGTTACAGAACGTTAAGGGATGAGGTCAGCACCAGCACAGGTTACAGAACGTTAAGGGATGAGGTCAGCACCAGCACAGGTTACAGAACGTTAAGGGATGAGGTCAGCACCAGCACAGGTTACAGAACGTTAAGGGATGAGGTCAGCACCACCACAGGTTACAGCTAGTGATGCAGTGGTGATTTCATAAGTGGTTGTACTGTGTTTTAATGACGTCACGTGCACACACGCTCCCACGCATGCGCATAAATGTCCCCTCGCGTCCCTCGCGTGAATGATTATTATGCATAAATAGTAGGAAACATGTTTGTATAGGAAATTACTAGTTTTAGTTTCGTTTTTGTAAATATTGCCTTGAAATAGAGAAGCTGAAAAAGGTAGCAGGATGTATTCAATATATAAAGAAATTATATTGTCAACAGACAACAAACAATGTTTTAAATGTAATTGTAGATACACTATTGTAGTTACAATTTCTTTAATTGAATTAACTTAAACTAGAAAAGTAAATACAAACTAAATTAACAATGTAACTTACAGTTTACAGAAGGACAGTTTCCTTCTGAAGCACAACTTAAGAAATGTCTCATCCTTCCAGTGGGGACCATTTGTCACATAGTGAGAGGTTCCACAGCTCAAGCAACCCCCCACCAATTGGTACAGGGCTTGTATTTTGGTTTTGCTCTTCTCGTTCTTTGTTATGCCATTGTCATGCAAAGACAAGTAGCCAGGTGAGTACCGGTACTTGGCGCACGGCACGACGAGTCGAGTGAAAGTTGTGAACGCATTTTTGTGTGCACGCGTGTGCATGTGCGTGCGCTTCTGCTCAGAAAAGTGGTGGAGCGGCGTGGTACGGTGTGGCATGAGCACTGCACCCCTGGTTACAGCCCCTTCTCATCCTATTTATTATCCCATGAATACATCTATTCCTCCCTTTGTTCTTGCCTCCAGCCGCTGCACTTCTAATCACTCCTGTCGCCACTTCTCTTCCTGTTCCTGCTATTAACACTAAAGGAACTCGTCAATCATTTCATTTCTCTCATCATGACTTTAATGTTTCCACGTCACCCCTTTGAAGTACTCACCTCCCTGATGCGAGTAACCCTCCCTGCATCCTCTCTCTACCTCTCTCTCTCCGTCTCTCTCTCTCTCTAGTATTAAACCTCTCTCTACCTCTTTCTCTCTCTCATTAAACCTCTCTCTATATTATTATTAAACATCTTTCTCTATCTCTTTCTCTCTCATTAAACCTCTCTCTCTTTCTATTATGATTAAACATCTCTCTCTCTCTACCCCTCCTTCTATCCCTCTCTCTCTATCCCTTGTTACTCAAGTTAAACCTCTCTCTACCCCCCCTCCCTCTGTCTGTCTCTCTCTCATTAAACCTATCTATCTCTCTCTATCCCTCTTTACTCAAATTAAACCGCTCTCTACCTCTCTATCCCTCTTTACTCAAGTTAAACCTCTCTCTACCTCTCTCTTTCTCTCTCCATCCCTCTTTACTCAAGTTAAACCTCTCTCTATCCCTCTCTTTCTCTCTCCATCCCTCTTTACTCAAGTTAAACCTCTCTCTACCTCTCTCTTTCTCTCTCCATCCCTCTTTACTCAAGTTAAACCTCTCTCTACCTCTCTCTTTCTCTCTCCATCCCTCTTTACTCAAGTTAAACCTCTCTCTACCTCTCGCTTTCTCTCTCCATCCCTCTTTACTCAAGTTAAACCTCTCTCTATCCCTCTTTACTCAAGTTAAACCTCTCTCTATCCCTCTTTACTCAAGTTAAACCCCTCTCTATCCCTCTTTACTCAAGTTAAACCCCTCTCTATCCCTCTTTACTCAAGTTAAACCTCTCTCTATCCCTCTTTACTCAAGTTAAACCCCTCTCTATCCCTCTTTACTCAAGTTAAACCTCTCTCTATCCCTCTTTACTCAAGTTAAACCCCTCTCTATCCCTCTTTACTCAAGTTAAACATCTCTCTATCCCTCTTTACTCAAGTTAAACCTCTCTCTATCCCTCTTTACTCAAGTTAAACCTCTCTCTATCCCTCTTTACTCAAGTTAAACCTCTCTCTATCCCTCTTTACTCAAGTTAAACCTCTCTCTAACCCTCTTTACTCAAGTTAAACCCCTCTCTATCCCTCTTTACTCAAGTTAAACCTCTCTCTGTCCCTCTTTACTCAAGTTAAACCTCTCTCTATCCCTCTTTACTCAAGTTAAACCTCTCTCTATCCCTCTTTACTCAAGTTAAACCTCTCTCTATCCCTCTTTACTCAAGTTAAACCTCTCTCCATCCCTCTTTACTCAAGTTAAACCTCTCTCTATCCCTCTTTACTCAAGTTAAACCTCTCTCTATCCCTCTTTACTCAAGTTAAACCTCTCTCTATCCCTCTTTACTCAAGTTAAACCTCTCTCTATCGCTCTTTACTCAAGTTAAACCTCTCTCCATCCCTCTTTACTCAAGTTAAACCTCTCTCCATCCCTCTTTACTCAAGTTAAACCTCTCTCTATCCCTCTTTACTCAAGTTAAACCTCTCTCTATCCCTCTTTACTCAAGTTAAACCTCTCTCCATCCCTCTTTACTCAAGTTAAACCTCTCTCCATCCCTCTTTACTCAAGTTAAACCTCTCTCTATCCCTCTTTACTCAAGTTAAACCTCTCTCTATCCCTCTTTACTCAAGTTAAACCTCTCTCTATCCCTCTTTACTCAAGTTAAACCTCTCTCTATCCCTCTTTACTCAAGTTAAACCTCTCTCCATCCCTCTTTACTCAAGTTAAACCCCTCTCTATCACTCTTTACTCAAGTTCTGTATCGTTAGTGGCTTAGCTTGGCATCACACTGCACTATCTCGCGTACGTGCACGCGTACTGAATAAACCACAAATGTACCTCTAATACCAGTATTAGTCTGACCACACCCCTCATCAGCTTACCTTCATAAGCAGGTGTGTGGTCACCTGCTCTCCTCCTTCTCGCTTTCACCACAAGGAAGAAGTGCCTCGGTAGATCCCCACACTTGACACCATGATGGAAGAAAGGTTTAGGAGCAGCTTTGGGAAACAAGGATACGTTGACATCATATCTTTATTTTCTCTCTCACTATTTTCGAGAAAATACGGCAATATTGTCTTCGTACTGGAGTGTCTGGTAGATGATGATCATTCTAAAAACCCTCCACCGGTTTTCGTATTGGGAGCACGCCGCTGCATGCTTCTCAACTGCAGTTCCTTGCTGTGTTTGTTGGGGTGAAACCTGTCAGGCCACAGCTGAACTGTCGGACATGCCGCTGTTGTGAGAAGCGGTGCGTTCCAGGTTGGGTGAGTAGTGTTTGCTGGCGGGCTCCACTTGTCTGTTAGTGCTATGGGGGCTACTTGACAGAGTTTATGGAAACCGGCCCCAGGCTAGGGTCCTTTGTTCAGCCACCTAGGCGACAGAAGGCCTTGGTCTGGAGACCATTATAGTTTTAACTAGTGGGCCGCGACCATTGACACTGGTGATCCCTGTGTGTTCTGGACGAGTGGATTCTCTCTGTCACAGTGTTAAGGCCCCATCTTTCATATCCAAATGAGAGTATTCCTTCACGAGGGGATATGTGCATGTAATGTGCGATAGCGGCAGATTCATGTTCAAAGTCAGCTACACAGGCCAGTTGGTACTGTGCTGATTCCGTCGGATGTGGTAAAGTCACCGTTGTGAAGCGGTGTTGACATCTTGTTTTCTCTTTTCTCTTAAAAAGTGAGGAGAGGTTCAGAACGGCGGCCTGTCTGGGTGAGTGTTATGTCATTGTTTACATGTTCATAGCTTACGGTTAGCCAGTCAGCTGTTAACTGCTGCGTTAGCCTGCTGGATCGCTGCATGGCCTGCTTAGGGCCTACTATTAGCCAGTCAGCTGTTAGCTGCGGGGCTAGCATGTCGTGGTCGCTAGGTAACGTTAGCTTGCTGCTATGGCCATGGCCTGGCGCGGGGTAGCTTAGCTTCTTGCGCGCCGCCGTGAGCTCGCTTCTGATCGTTAGCTTGATGCTATTCTGTTGAACGTGCTTTGATTTTAACATGTTTTACACTCTTGACCACGACGTCATCCTTGACAGGGGATGTTTTCGTCGACCCTGCCCTGAGCCGGGACGGCAAGGATTGCATCAACAAAGGGACCGTTGCGACGGGTAGAGCGGCGACGCTGCCCGGATCGAACAACACAGGACGGCTGTGTTTCTACGGTGTCTTGAGACTGCACTTCGCTGATCTGCGTTCCGGGTAGGAACGGGGTTGACCAGACCTCATAACACGTCTTCTGGTTTTACTTTGCTAAATGTATTGTGAATAACGGTGTTTTTCCCAAGACGTGTGTTGCTACAATGCATTTAGGATACGTTGCAGGTTATGTGTGAGCTGTTTTTGTCACTGGCAGTTAGCTTCTCCGTGCAAACGGGATGTAGTGATCTGGTTGTTGTGTGAGAAACACGGCCGTGTACTCACGACTAAGGTAACTAACCTATGAAGCTATGCTTGGTGACAAGTGAGTAAAGGAATGTTCTTTCTCAGACTGTAATGACAATGAACAGTGTGTTCACACATTAACAGGTTTTCCTGTTTTAACTGGCCGTATTGAGGGTAAAATAGGAGGATTGTGTTTTTCCCCCCCGGTTCCCTGGGGACTTTTTCATCCTCCTATCAGACATTTGTGCATTAATTGTGTCTTTTGTGTGGTAGGGATACGATGTAACTCTTAGCTTGATTGCTGAGGTTGTGCTAAATCTGCTGGAGAAACTTATTTCCTAAAGGGAAATTGGTTTGGTTGCTGTCATGTGTGCTTAGCAAGGCCTGTGGTCGATACTAATCAAGAATGATGTATTCTCTCATTGTGAAAAAAACGGCGTTCCTCTGTTGAGTGTTTTTGCCATTTTTTGTAGGTGATGATGGGTTGTGTGTGTCATGTGACCTACAACTGGGTTGTACTGGCCACGGAAGCACATGTGTATGTTGGACCGGGGTTCTTAGAGCCCTCTCTATTCTGTGTTTTTCCTTAGTAAAAATCAGATAGCAGGTTAGCTCATGCGCTGTGTGGAGCTCTTCATAGAGCTGACTATGACTGTGTCATATTCTCTTTTTGTCGTTACATCGTATCATGGGTGTGGGGTCGTAAAGGGGTGAACTGGTAACCTTTCCTCTCCCCATTGTTCTGTCGGTCAGGGGTACACCCCCTGTCCTTCAAGGTTCCCGTCACGTGGCGGTTCGGCACGTTACGGGGGGGGGGGGGGGGGGGGGGTGGGAGTTCCTGGTCCCACGGCCTGGTATATTGGGCGTGTGCACCGCAGGAATTCCCCCGCCATAGAGTACGTCACCGTGCGCGTCTCTGTTGGTAGGACTTCCGTGTGCTGTTCAGGTCCATGTGATGGATCTGTTTTCAGGGGGGGTGGTCAGGGCTCCTCCTCACCAAGCGCCTATTCAGGCCTTCTGTGAGTTCGGACTCCTTCTTCCATGTGAGGAAGCCTCCATCAGAGTACAGAGCCTTCCTCCTCAGATTGTCAAAGTGAGTGGACCCTCTAGAAGGGTCCTTTTCTATTGTATGTATATTCGATTCAATTCGTTTATTGAGTGTGTATGGGTTCAGTGCCTCTTCCCCGGAGGCCCTAAAACCAGTTTTTTACATGGCTCAAGGTGCAATATATTCTTTTCAATCTGTACAGCTCGCGTGGGAAGTCTCTCTGGGGATCCCCGTCTCTTTCCTATGGGAGGGTGGTGGGATGTAAAAATGTGAAAAAATTTTACCCCGGCTGTGTAGACTGGGATACATACTGTTGATGCTTCCTTCTTTCTATTCCAGAAGTGTTGGAGTTAGGGAGTGTCACACCCCTCTTGTCGTTCCCCTGGGCGCCTTGGGGATTCAATGACAGGTCTAAATAGCCTGTTCATTGATGGGGGTGTGTCCCGACGCACGTATAGTGCTAGCTCGCTGTAAACAGGCGATTGACTGGCACGCCTTGGTTGCTTGTGGTTGAAACAGCGTTTTTATAAAGCAACTGAGATGGGGGTTTTTCCTCTTCCGACGACCACATCCCATGACCTGGGTGGGTTGTCGACGGATTCTCGTTCATGTCTGGGGGATGATGACGGGATGGATCTGAACATATGTGGTGGGGTCTCACGCCCTTGGGGTGGGCCACCAGGCGCGGTTCGTCCGAACGTCTGGGTGGCGCCTTCTTTTCATGTTAAGATCAACACGCATATCTGCCCTTCTCCTGGAGTAGGCATGTCGGCGTGGTTAGGGCACGGGACTGGTTCTGGTCACGCTGGTCCAGATCAGTTGAACCCGTTGTCCGCCGGGGATGCAGATCTGCTGTTCTGGTACCCTGAGGGACTTGGGCTTTTTTCAGGGGGAAAAATGCCAGGTCGGTCTGGGTGTCACAGGGTTAAGCGCTATGGAGACCCTGGTTGGGTATGTTTTTACTCAGCACTGTCGTCATGGCTTACAGCCATGCCATTCTGTACGTGCTCGATCTCGTCGGATCTCGGCCGCTACACAGGTTGGTCCTGGTTAGTACTTGGTTGGGAGACCGCCGGGGAATACCAGGTACGGTGTGCTTAGGGGCTGGTTCTCCATTATTTTTCGCTCCTCTCTCACGCATGGCGAAGAGGGGCCTGTGGGGGTGGTTTTTTGACCTCCTCTGGTGACCCTGTGCTTCCCGTACCGCCAGGCCCGGTCCGAAGTGATGTTTGCGACCCGTAGGCCTGGGTTAACCCTTTTTGGAAACTGAAACACTTGTACTGCGGTATAGCCGGTGTATACCCGCAGGTGTGTTTTGGAGTTTTTTCTTGAGGGGTTATAGGAACAACCACCGCATTGGGTAACACCGAGGTGGTTGATTCCCTGGTGTGTTGGAGCAGTGTCAACTCCCGGGTTCACCGTTTGAGGGTGCCCCTGCACGTTCATGACGTCTGCCAATCGTGTCAGCCTTCTCTGCCTCGACCCCTCTGGGTGGGGGTTTTTAAATGGAGGCTTGGTCATGCAACACCGCCAGCTTACGCTCCTTCCGCCGGGGCGGCTGTGTTCAGCTGTCCCCTCTGGCGCCTGTCTCGTCCGCAGTCTCCAGGCTAGGGTTAACAGCCTGTTGCCTGGTTTTTCCCCGGTGCGCTGCCTGCTTCCGTTGGTTAACCTTTTTTGTGTGCTTACGGCCATGCTGACTGTCTGTTCTGCAGGGTTAGTGTGCCAGGCGGTGTACTGTTGGGGGGACGGGGCCCGCTCGGCTTACGGCCATACCGACCTGAACACGCCCGATCTCGTCCGATCTCGGAAGCTAAGCAGGTTCTGGCCTGGTTAGTACTTGGTTGGGATACCGCCTGGGATTACCAGGTGCAGTAACTGGGGGGCCTTTGTCCGAATACGCTGGCGATGTGGGGGGCGGGGCACTACGTGCCCACCTGGTGGGGTCTTGATGCTGGCATCATGGACTTCTCCGGGCCCCCATTCCAGGGAGTCCAGTCCTTTTGGTGGGTCTGGGTCTTCCTTCGCGCTCCGCTGCTACGGCCTTGCCACGGGGTTGGGTTTGCCCTTGACCCCGTGATTCTGGGGGCAGTAACGAGGTTGTTCCTCCGTTCGTTCCCGGGTGGCATGCGGATTGTGCGTGTGTGTAGTCGTGGGGTCAAGCCACGGTCTGCTCACCCTGTGCGTTAAGTTGCTTGAGTGCCTCTTCGCACGGTCGGGTCCGTCGCCTTCCCGTGAAGCCTCTAATAGGGGGGATACCCTCCATTAGGGGGGGTCGGGGGGGCTCGGCCCTCCCTGTTCTGATGGTTTTGGGGGGCTGTCAGCGGGGTGTATTTGTCAGCCAGTGGCTCCGCTTGGCCTCCCTTGTGCAGTGTGATGCCAAGCTAAGCCACTAACGATACAGAACGATAGGTTATGACTATAACCAAGTTCTGTTAGTTAGGGGCGATGCTTGGCATCAGACGGCCGCTGCAGCCCTTGACCTCACCTTGTGGTGAAAGCTTGGGAAGGAGGAGAGCAGGTGACCACACACCTGCTTATGAAGGTAAGCTGATGAGGGGTGTGGTCAGACTAATACTGGTATTAGAGGTACATTTGTGGTTTATTCAGTACGCGTGCACGTACGCGAGATAGTGCAGTGTGATGCCAAGCATCGCCCCTAACTAACAGAACTTGGTTATAGTCATAACCTATCGTTAAACCTCTCTCTATCCCTCTTTACTCAAGTTAAACCTCTCTCCATCCCTCTTTTACTCAAGTTAAACCCCTCTCTATCCCTCTTTACTCAAGTTAAACCTCTCTCCATCCCTCTTTACTCAAGTTAAACCTCTCTCTATCCCTCTTTACTCAAGTTAAACCCCTCTCTCTCTCTATCCCTCTTTACTCAAGTTAAACCTCTCTCCATCCCTCTTTACTCAAGTTAAACCTCTCTCTATCCCTCTTTACTCAAGTTAAACCTCTCTCTATCCCTCTTTACTCAAGTTAAACCTCTCTCTATCCCTCTTTACTCAAGTTAACCCTCTCTCTATCCCTCTTTACTCAAGTTAAACCTCTCTCTATCCCTCTTTACTCAAGTTAAACCCCTCTCTCTCTCTATCCGTCTCTCCCTTCCTCCTTGCCCTCAAGTTAAACTCTCTACCTCTCCTTCCTTCCATCCATCCATCCATCCATCCATCCATCCATCCATCCATCCATCCATCCATCCATCCATCCATCCATCCATCCATCCCTCCCTCCCCCCCTCCCCCCCTCCCTCCCTCCCTCCCTCCCTCCCTCCCTCCCTCCCTCCATCCATCCATCCTTACTTGAGCTCTTGGGCGATAGCAGCGATCTGCTCCACTCTGTCCTGGTGGGCGGCCAGGTCGCTCTCGAAGGCCTCGTGCTTCCTCATCAGAGCCCTGATCTCCATCAGGGAGGCGGACTCAAAGTCCTTCTGGGACAGCAGTTCCTCCTTACCTGAACCACCCACACACACACACACACACACACACACACACCACACACACACACACACACACACACACACACACACACACACACACACACACACACACACACACAAATGGGTTAAGTACATTCAATGGTCAGTCTACTCCAGAAAGGCTAGAAATAAGATTAAAGGGATAGTTCACCAATGATGATGTGGTCGGTAGTTCTTTCTCAGCAATCCACACTGTTCCTCATACTGGAGGCCCGCAGCGCTAGTTAGCAGCTTAGTTAGCCAAACCAGGGACAAACTGACTGTCTCTAAGCTGAGTGGAGCTGATTGAAAGGTATGGCACAGAATAGATTTGAGTTCAGCTTGTACAGACAGGGGCTTGTCCCCATTGACTTTACGTTAGGTGCTGGCTAACTCAGTTAAGTGCTGGCTAACTCATTTAGGTGCTGGCTAACTGAGCTAGGTGCTTGCTAACTCAGCTAGGTGCTGGCTCAGTTAGGTGATTGCTAACTCAGTTAGCTGCTGGCTAACTCAGCTAGGTGCTGGCTAACTCAGCTAGGTGCTGGCTCAGTTAGGTGCTGGCTAACTCCGTTAGCTGCTAGCTAACTCAGCTAGGTGCTGGCTAACTCAGTTAGGTGCTGGCTAACTCAGTTAGTTGCTGGCTAACTCAGCTAGGTGCTGGCTAACTCAGTTGGGTGCTGGCTAACTCAGTTAGGTGCTGGCTAACTCAGCTAGGTGCTGGCTAACTCAGCTAGGTGCTGGCTAACTCAGTTGGGTGCTAGCTAACTCAGCTAGGTGCTGGCTAACTCAGTTAGGTGCTGGCTAACTCATTTAGATGCTGGCTAACTCAGTTGGGTGCTGGCTAACTCAGTTAGGTGCTGGCTAACTCAGCTAGGTGCTGGCTAACTCAGTTAGGTGCTGGCTAACTCAGCTAGGTGCTGGCTAACTCAGTTAGGTGCTGGCTAACTCATTTAGGTGCTAGCTAACTCAGCTAGGTGCTGGCTAACTCAGCTAGGTGCTGGCTAACTCAGCTAGGTGCTGGCTAACTCAGCTAGGTGCTGGCTAACTCAGCTGTGCTGGCTAACTCAGCTAGGTGCTGGCTAACTCAGCTAGGTGCTGGCTAACTCAGCTAGGTGCTGGCTAACTCAGTTAGGTGCTGGCTAACTCAGCTAGGTGCTGGCTAACTCAGTTAGGTGCTGGCTAACTCATTTAGGTGCTAGCTAACTCAGCTAGGTGCTGGCTAACTCAGCTAGGTGCTGGCTAACTCAGCTAGGTGCTGGCTAACTCAGCTAGGTGCTGGCTAACTCAGCTGTGCTGGCTAACTCAGCTAGGTGCTGGCTAACTCAGCTAGGTGCTGGCTAACTCAGCTAGGTGCTGGCTAACTCAGCTAGGTGCTGGCTAACTCAGCTAGGTGCTGGCTAACTCAGTTAGGTGCTGGCTAACTCAGCTAGGTGCTGGCTAACTCAGTTAGGTGCTGGCTAACTCATTTAGGTGCTAGCTAACTCAGCTAGGTGCTGGCTAACTCAGCTAGGTGCTGGCTAACTCAGCTAGATGCTGGCTAACTCAGCTAGGTGCTGGCTAACTCAGCTGTGCTGGCTAACTCAGCTAGGTGCTGGCTAACTCAGCTAGGTGCTGGCTAACTCAGTTAGGTGCTGGCTAACTCAGCTAGGTGCTGGCTAACTCAGCTAGGTGCTGGCTAACTCAGCTAGGTGCTGGCTAACTCAGCAGCACTGCAGGTGCTGGGAAAGGACTCTATAGATCAACATTCTGCCTCCAACAGCCTCAGATGTTAGCTAATAGAATACAATTGAATAAAAATACTACTTTTAACAATGAAAAATGGCACATGTTACGGCTCTCGTTCAAACATCTGTTCAAATATCGATCGACTCTCTCTCTCTCTCTCTCTCCCTCTCTCTCTCTCTCTCTCTCTCTCTCTCTCTCTCTCTCTCTCTCTCTCTCTCTCTCTCTCTCTCTCTCTCTCTCTCTCTATTATTAAACCTCTATATCTACCTCATTCTCTCTCTCATTAAACCTCTCTCTCTACCTGAGGTCCAGGACTCGTGGAGGTTGCACTTCTGCTTGAACTTCTCGGCCAGGTGGTCCAGTCTCTCCAGGCGACGGATCTCCGTCAGCAGCCACTCCTCGTAGCCCTTCTCCACCTGCTCCAGACCCTTCCACGCATTGGCAATGTCCTGGAGGGAGGAGGCGCACGTTATCACCACGATGCTAGGGGAACTCGTAGAAGTAATTTTACCCAGCTGTTAACCGAGTCTGTCCAGTTGTGATTTTGTATTTGTTTCAATACTGATATGATATTATTTGTGTGTTTTGTAATGTCCATGGCGTTTCTCACTCACTGAGAAAGTCTATGTGTGTGTGTGTGTGTGTGTGTGTGTGTGTGTGTGTGTGTGTGTTCATGTACTGAATGTACTTAACATCAAGGGGCGTGAAAGCTATCTATCTATAGCTGATCAGATGGTTTATGGGTAAAGATGGTCAAACCTGATGTCTTGTTCATCAAACCTGAGTGTTACACTCCGAGTGCAGAGTAGTATATAGACCTATAAGCACGATAGGTAGTAGTATAAGTATAGTAGCAGAGTAGTATATAGACCTATAAGCACGATAGGTAGTAGTATAAGTATAGTAGCAGAGTAGTATATAGACCTATAAGCACGATAGGTAGTAGTATAAGTATAGTAGCATAGTAGTATATAGACCTATAAGCACGATATGTAGTAGTATAAGTATAGTAGCAGAGTAGTATATAGACCTATAAGCACGATAGGTAGTAGTATAAGTATAGTAGCAGAGTAGTATATAGACCTATAAGCACGATAGGTAGTAGTATAAGTATAGTAGCAGAGTAGTATATAGACCTATAAGCACGATAGGTAGTAGTATAAGTATAGTAGCAGAGTAGTATATAGACCTATAAGCACGATAGGTAGTAGTATAAGTATAGTAGCAGAGTAGTATATAGACCTATAAGCACGATAGGTAGTAGTATAAGTATAGTAGCAGAGTAGTATATAGACCTATAAGCACGATAGGTAGTAGTATAAGTATAGTAGCAGAGTAGTATATAGACCTATAAGCACGATAGGTAGTAGTATAAGTATAGTAGCAGAGTAGTATATAGACCTATAAGCACGATAGGTAGTAGTATAAGTATAGTAGCAGAGTAGTATATAGATCTATAAGCACGATAGGTAGTAGTATAAGTATAGTAGCAGAGTAGTATATAGACCTATAAGCACGATATGTAGTAGTATAAGTATAGTAGCAGAGTAGTATATAGACCTATAATCACGATAGGTAGTAGTATAAGTATAGTAGCAGAGTAGTATATAGACCTATAAGCACGATAGGTAGTAGTATAAGTATAGTAGCAGAGTAGTATATAGACCTATAAGCACGATAGGTAGTAGTATAAGTATAGTAGCAGAGTAGTATATAGACCTATAAGCACGATAGGTAGTAGTATAAGTATAGTAGCAGAGTAGTATATAGACCTATAAGCACGATATGTAGTAGTATAAGTATAGTAGCAGAGTAGTATATAGACCTATAATCACGATAGGTAGTAGTATAAGTATAGTAGCAGAGTAGTATATAGACCTATAAGCACGATAGGTAGTAGTATAAGTATAGTAGCAGAGTAGTATATAGACCTATAAGCACGATAGGTAGTAGTATAAGTATAGTAGCAGAGTAGTATATAGACCTATAAGAACGATAGGTAGTAGTATAAGTATAGTAGCAGAGTAGTATATAGACCTATAAGCACGATAGGTAGTAGTATAAGTATAGTAGCAGAGTAGTATATAGACCTATAAGCACGATAGGTAGTAGTATAAGTATAGTAGCATAGTAGTAAGGCACGTAATAGTAATAAGGCAGCACGGCGCTCCTGACTCACCGACACCATCTTGCCCTCGGAGGGCATGAAGGCGGGCCTGTTGCTGAGCCTCAGCTTGGTCTGCAGGGTGTTGAAGTTGATCTCCAGCTGGCACTTCTCCTGGACGCGTGGCGGCTTGTGGACGCGGCGGTAGTCGCGGAAGTCCTCCAGCTTCTGCTGCATGGCGCGCATGGTCTGCTCTGCCACACGGTTCTCCAGCCAGGGGATGGTGCGGCGGATCCACTCCAGCAGCTGTACAGGGGAGGGGGGTCAGAGGTCAAGGTGGTCATCAGGGGGGGGGACCGATGGGAGGGTTGTGGTAGTTATGTGAACCAGTGTACTGTACAGGGGAGGGGGTCAGAGGTCAAGGTGGTCATCAGGGGGGCCGATGGGAGGGTTGTGGTAGTTATGTGAACCAGTGTACTGTACAGGGTCAGAGGTCAAGGTGGTCATCGGGGAGAGGGGGCGATGGGAGGGTTGTGGTAGTTAAGTGAACCAGTGTACTGTACAGGGTCAGAGGTCAAGGTGGTCATCGGGGAGAGGGGGCGATGGGAGGGTTGTGGTAGTTATGTGAACCAGTGTACTGTACAGGGTCAGAGGTCAAGGTGGTCAAGATATAAGCAGAAAAAAAATAGGGAGTGTTGTGACAGTTTGTCAAAATGCGTACTTCTGTGAAATCCTGTACGCTGTTTTGTCTGCACCAATAACACCAAGACAGAATTGTTCTTGGCAAATTACAATTAAAATGTATTAGTATAAATGTATTTACTGTCACTGTAATGTTCCTTTTAAGCTACTGTGACTGTAAACATCTTTGGTCTTTCAATTATCGTGGCTAGACTATCGGTCTCCATGCAGTAGTGTAGAGAAAGTCTTATCGTGGCTAGACTATCGGTCTCCATGCAGTAGTGTAGAGAAAGTCTTATCGTGGCTAGACTATCGGTCTCCATGCAGTAGTGTAGAGAAAGTCTTATCGTGGCTAGACTATCGGTCTCCATGCAGTAGTGTAGAGAAAGTCTTATCGTGGCTAGACTATCGGTCTCCATGCAGTAGTTTAGAGAAAGTCTTATCGTGGCTAGACTATCGGTCTCCATGCAGTAGTGTAGAGAAAGTCTTATCGTGGCTAGACTATCGGTCTCCATGCAGTAGTGTAGAGAAAGTCTTATCGTGGCTAGACTATCGGTCTCCATGCAGTAGTGTAGAGAAAGTCTTATCGTGGCTAGACTATCGGTCTCCATGCAGTAGTGTAGAGAAAGTCTTATCGTGGCTAGACTATCGGTCTCCATGCAGTAGTGTAGAGAAAGTCTTATCGTGGCTAGACAGACAATTCCGTGTTCATGTCATTGTCATCATTCATGTTCATCGGTAATTGTGTGTGTGTGCGTGCGTGTGTGTGTGTGTGTGTGTGTGTGCTCAGGTCCTCTCCTCACCTCACTAGCCAGCTTCTCGTACTCCTCCATCAGCTTCTCGTTCTCCTGGTTGACAGCCAGCACCTTGCAGATACGGTTAGCAGCTGTCTCAGCCTAGAGCAGGGAGAGAGAGAGAGAGAGAGAGAGAGAGAGAGAGAGAGAGGATCGATGTAGAGATATTACAAAGACGGGTGACATCAATATCTGAATAATTGGGATGATTCTGTGTTTTTTCTGTGTAGCTTCTGTGTTTGTTTTGTCCAGTAAAATCAAAATCAACCCAGAAAGGAATTGGTAATCGATCGCTAGCCAATCATTCAGTCAATCAGTCGACTATATATCGACCAATCGTCTAGCTGTACTGTATTCTGACCTGCTCTGCGCCGGCGAAGGCGTGGTAGAAGCAGGACACATAGGTCATGATGGCCTTCTCATCGGGCTTGGGGGTATTCACAATGTCTGGGGAGAGAGAGAGAGAGAGAGAGAGTCATCAGGGACATTCTGAATGAAATGTCCCTCTCTCTAGTTGAGGCTGTGGTGGATTGTGAGGGCTACAGTAAGCATACGGTTAGGATTGCGGTAAGAGTTGGGTTTTTAAACAACCATAAACAAGCGCCACCCCCTCCGGGGGCGAAATAGCGTGAAAATAGGGAGTCCAGATGTTTGTGCTCGTCATCCATAATGTCCCGGTGTAACGCTCACTCTTTTAATTTATTTTTAGTGAAAAATCTCTTTACACAGGAGTCATATGTGGCCCATCCACACACACACACACACACAAGCAGTAGTCGCACCAATATCGCACCCTGTGTTTTAATTGTGTTTCAATGTTTTTGATTAAAACATGAAGAAACATACTCGTCTGCTCTGAAATGCTCGGAACAATGTAATTATGATCCAAATGACTTGGGAGTGTGAATGTTCTGCATGTTCAGTAAACAGTCGCTGCTGTCTTTAATTATGAACACACACACACGCATGCACGCACACACACACACGCACGCACACGTTTGTTCATGTGAAATATGGGGACATTACATAGACTTACATGCATTCTGTAACTAACACTAACACTAACCATAACCATAACCATAACCCTAACCTTAACCTAACCCTAATCATAATTTGTGTTAGGGGGACACCCAAATTTGTCCCCATAATGTTTTTGATACCCATTGCATGAGTGTGTAAACAGGTCAGTGTCCCCTGTAGTATATAAATACAAGTACACACACACACACACACACACACACACACACACACACACACACGCACACACACACACACACACACACGACAACACTCCAACTAAAGGTCTTCAGAGAATCACATATGAGAAACTGTCTGGTTCGTTGTCGTCGTCAAGGCGACACGTGTCCATCCCGGCCCTCACCTTCAGCGTCAAGCATTTTGGGGATGTCCAGGTACTTCTCAGCCACCTCGAAGGCGATGTTCAGGTTGCCCATGGGGTCATCCTGTAGACACACACACACACACACACGCACGCACGCACGCACACACACACACACACACACACACACACACACACACACACACACACACACACACACACACACACACACACACACACACACACACACACACACACACACACACACACACACACACACACACACACACACACACACACACACACACACACACACACACACACAGCTGTCAGATATGAACCCATTGGATTGCTTTAAGGTTTAAAGTTAAAGACATTTTTATTTTGGGGAAAACTAAAAAAAAAGTACTTATGCTCATTGTTCAGTATAGAAAAAAGACATAGACAACTGATTATTTGTTTACTCTGTTATCTGAAATGTTATTATTCTGTTATCTGAAATATTATTATTCTATGATGTTATTATTATGTTATCTGACATTTTATCATTTTATGTTACCTGAAATGTTATTACTCTATGTTATCTGAAATGTTATTATTCTGTTATCTGAAATGTTATTACTCTATGTTATCTGCAATGTTATTATTCTGTTATCTGAAATGTTATTATTCTATGTTATCTGAAATGTTATTATTCTGTTATCTGAAATTATTATTATTCTATGTTAACTGTAATTATTATTTTATGTGATCTAAAATGTTATTCCATGTTATCTGAAATTGTATTATTCTGTTATCTGAAATCTTATTATTCTATGTTATGTGAAATTACTATTTGATGTTATCTGAAATGTTATTATTCTATGTTATCTGAAATGTAATTTGTAACCAAAAGGTGCTTAGTTAGCTGGTCACTTCAATACTTATTTGTAGGGGTATTCACTTAAACACCAGCAATCATTCTATACAACTAGCCATCACATTGTTTTATATGGTCGGCATCATAGTTTGGAATTAAACTCTTACGTGAACAATTACGTGGAATAAACATAATTGAATGGTCTACGTGATCCTCATTCCAAAATTATAGAGGATCTTTGTGCAACTTTACAGCAAAGATCAGCCAAAGATCACTGCTCATCTCCTGAGTGAGATAAACTAATAAAGAACAACATAATCGTCCTGGCAGAGGAGGAGTTTCCATCTGAGGGGGAAGGGGGGGGCAAAGGGGGAGGGGGCACCTTTCTCAGTTTGGAGTAGTCGATGAGGTCAGGTCTGTGTCTGTGGATGAGGGCACACAGAGCCAGGCCATCCTTCCAGCTGAGTCCCACCAAGCAGAGCAGAAAGAAGGGAAATCATGGAGGGAGAGAGAAGAAGAAGAAGAAGAAGAAGAAGAAGAAGAAGAAGAAGAAGAAGAAGAAGAAGAAGAAGAAGAAAAAGAAGAAGAAGAAGAAGAAGAAGAAGAAGAAGAAGAAGAAGAAGAAGAAGAAGAGGTGAATGAAAGCAAGTGGACAGTAGGAGGACAGGAAAGAAGAAGAACCATTTAACAAATGCCGGATAGGTCAACAAAGACTGCGACAGCGAGTGGGAGAAAATAGAAACGAGGTAAAAGAATATATAACAATGAGGGAGTCTGGGAAAGAAATCAAGAAATAAGAGAAACAGAGTTGCAGTTCCCCATGGCGGCCACAGTGTGGCGACGCAGCCATTTTACCTGATGTGGAAGTTCTGCACATTGACATTCCTGTAGGGGGCGGTCTTCCTCTGGCACCACAACAACAGACCCTCCTTAGCAGAGGTCTCTGGAGAGGAGAGAGAGAGAGAGAGAGAGAGAGAGAGGAGGAGGAGGAGGAGGAGGAGGGAAAGGCAGAAAGGAGAGGGAGAAAGAGAAGGAGAGAGTTGAATGAGGGCATGTGAGTTGAAGGGTGGAGGGATGGGGGGAATGAAGAGAGTCGAGAAACAGGGTAGAAGGACAGACAGATAGAGAGGGAGGGAGGGGTGGAAGAGATAGAACAATGAAGGGGAGGGAGGGAAGAATGAGAGAGAGGGATGGCGGGTGAGAGGGGTGGAGGTTTCAGGAGAGGACGGGGGAGGTAGAGAGGTAGAGGGAAGAAAGAAAGGGGGTGAGGAGAGGATGAAGGGCGAGAGAGGAAGACAACAGGAGGGGAGTAAAGAGTGAGCAGCATGGAAGAGGGATGGAGGGTCTAGAGTCTAGACTGAGCATGGAGGAGTGATGGAGGGTCTAGACTGAGCATGGAGTCGTGATGGAGGGTCTAGACCAGTGGTTCTCAACTGGTCTAGCCTCGGGACCCAACATTTTCCTTAGTCGCGACCCAATTTTTTTTTTTTTTTTTATCCACTTTTTCTCCCATTTTCTATATTTTCTCCCATCCCAATTTCGTATCATCCAATTCAACCCTCCCCTGTCACGGACGCTGTTTCTTGCCTCCCACAAACCGGCTGCAATGTGGACTAAGTCATACATAGCACAAGTCCCCTCCGGTACTTGAGGTAACAGCAGTCGCATCTTTTCACCTGCGCAGCTCGATCTCTCAGTGGCGAGGAGTAACGCGTGGGAGGCTCACGCTGCCCCCGACACTTCCTGATTCTACTGTGCAGGCGCACCAACCGACCTGTAGGAGTCGCTGTCCACAACGCCCGATCCCCACCCATCAGTTTCCCACCCCCTAATACGGCCAATGTGTATTAGTACGGACGACCAGCTAAACTGAAAGCAAATGTGGAGCGCTGGGCTCGAACTGACGAGCCCAGCGTCTCCAGCATTTCGTGGCGAGCGCCTTGCCCACTACGCCACGTAGCCACCCTGCGACCCAAATTTGTTAACCACTATGATTTATTTCAAATTCTATTTTTTGCAGTAATACACAATCTTTCATGCACTGTTAAAAACATGAAATAAACACAAAAAAAGTGCAACAAAAGTGCAACTAGGGCTAAAAACCCAATGAAATAAAATAATAATAAATAATTATGCTTCTTAGCAGACTTCTTAGCTTAACATCCCAGGGAACTAATGGGATAACTGGGGATGTTGTTTTCTCCTGACAAGAGTCTCAAAGTCTGGGGTGATGGTAGACAAAGCAACTCTGAGGTCATGCTCAATGTCCAATCTGTTCCTCTGATTTGTCTTCAGCTGGACCAGAGCTGAGAAGCCACTTTCACAAAGATAGGTAGTGCAACAAAAAAAAATTATAAAAAAAAAAAAAATTATACACACATCCGCGACACACTCAAAATGGCCCCGCAACCCACTTTTGGGTCGCAACCCACCAGTTGAGAAACACTGGTTTTCAATGACCGGGGTTTTTGCAGCTTTAAAGATATATTTAATTTTTATATATTATAATATATTAAAATGTAACCTCACCAAATCCACTTTTTATTTCTATCTACAATTAAGAGCAGCTTTAAGGGCTCATGGAGTTCCATTAAAGGTGCCACTTGAGCACCACAGATATCACAAATAATTTTATGGAAAGGAGTCATCGAGAGGCTTTGTCTCTGATTTTTATCGTCACTTACTTACGTCCTCATATGAGGTCCTTCCTCTAGACTTAGTCTGGAGGAAGGATATACCAAACTTAGAAGTAGATTTTGATTGGGATGAAGTTTGGGCAAACGTACGGCTTTCATCACGCAACCCGGATCATCAACAGATTAATCTTAATTTTATTCATAGGACTTACTTAACTCCTAGACGTTTGTACCTAATGGGGCTTAAACAAGACTCTCGATACTCCTTATGTTTAAACGGTGATATTGGTACATTTATGCATATGTATTGGGAATGCCCTCCGGTTAAGATATTCTGGGATGAAGTAACCACGCAATTATCAGAATTTTTATTTCTGACCATACCTGTACTGCCTTCTGTATTGTTGTTGAATGATGTTTCTCAGTTAGCAGCCTCTATACAGGTAAAGAGACTAATTTTGTCCGGTCTTACGGCTGCTAAAAAGCTGATAGCATCACGCTGGATTCAACCGGATAAAATGTGCCGGAAGGTATGGGTTCTTACCTATCTCGATGTGATTTATCTAGAGATATCTACCGCAAGAATTTTAGGTGTTAATGAAGCCAGCATAGCAATCTGGTTAGAGGTGGTGGAGAGGATAAAGGTTAGCATATGAATTTGTAATTCCTGGTGTTAAATGGAATAATGGATGGATGTCCAAGAGGGGGTCCTGAGGGGGGGTGGGGGGGGGGTGGGGGGGAAGAGCGAGCAAGAGCGTAGGTATTGTATTGTATTTATTATGGGTAAATATTTGTATCTACATTTATTTTGATTTAAGTACTGGACTGTCATTATTGTTATTATTGTATCAATCATAGTCCTGTGATTTATTGTGGATTTCTACTGTTTATGCATTGTGTGTCTGGTTTTATGCAAAAAAAAAAAAAAAAAATGTAAAAAAAAAGAGAAACACTGGTCTAGACTGAGCATGGAGGGATGGAGGGTCTAGACTGAGCATGGAGGGATGGAGGGTCTAGACTGAGCATGGAGGGATGGAGGGTCTAGACCAGGGCTATTCAACTAAATTGTTCAGGGGGCCACATTGTCAAAAACCCAAGGGGCCAGGGGCCGGCCTGCTGTAACGGAGGTACCGCAGTATATCCACAGTCACGGGTACAAGTAGTGACGTGGCTGTGGATGGTAAGCGGTACTGCAAGTAAACTCACTCCCCAGAGGCATCCAGACCCGGAAGCAAGAAGTGAATTCACTTCTTGCTTAGTGGTCTGTGATGCCGCCCGGGACGCGGGCGTCCGGGGTTCAACTCCCACTCAGGGCGATCCCTTAACAGGGGTCGAATCGACTTTAAACACAACGCAGACAAGATCATACCGGCTACACGTGGTGCCGTTAGACCCGGATGCCCTGGGTGGAGTGAGTTTAGTGGGGTGAGTGTAACGGAGGTACCGCAGTATATCCACAGTCACGGGTACAAGTAGTGACGTGGCTGTGGATGGTAAGCGGTACTGCAAGTAAACTCACTCCCCAGAGGCATCCAGACCCGGAAGCAAGAAGTGAATTCACTTCTTGCTTAGTGGTCTGTGATGCCGCCCGGGACGCGGGCGTCCGGGGTTCAACTCCCACTCAGGGCGATCCCTTAACAGGGGTCGAATCGACTTTAAACACAACGCAGACAAGATCATACCGGCTACACTGCCACGGCGCCTCCCCGTGCTATGAATATATGTACACTTGACACAACACGCAACCACATTTTCACAACTTTTATTTAACTACATTGCAAAAGTAATATACTTTTCAAAAAAAGTGCTTCATTTATGTGCCACATCTGCAACATCTCCTGCAAAAAGTGCTTCATTTATGACTCTGCAACATCTCCTCTTCAACATTTCAATATAAAAATAAAATAAAAAACAAACAAGTGCATGATGTGCATCTGAACATTCTAACATCAACACTTGAACAAAAAACACATTTATAGTGCAGCTGAGCTTATGAAAAAGTGCTTCATGTCTGTGCAACAACAGCAAATCACAGCATCTTATTAGCACTTATTGTCCACTCTTAACTCTCAAACATCAGGGGGGGTGGACAGGCCTAGCCTACATACACACATCTAATGAGAGAGATTGCACTTCTTTGACTGGGCAATGGCAGAGAAAGAGGGTTCATAGGAAGTGAGGGCTACCCGCAAACAGTGATGCAAATGCTCATTTGTCAAGGAGGCACGGTTGCTTGTTTTAATGGCATTCATGTGAGAGAAACTGGATTCACAGGTGTATGTTGAGCCAAACATTGTTAGCACAGATATTGCCAGCGTTTTTATTTTGGGGAATGTGTTGACATGAATACACTTTATCCAAAATGTTGTGGTGGATTCATTCTCAAGTGCCTGCTTCAGAGCAGATGATGCTTGCATGTCAATTATTTCAAGTTGCAGGAGACCTTCATCAATGTGAAGTGATGCAAGGAACTCTTGTCCTTTTGTGGAAATAGCAGCTACATTGGCAAATGGGTTGCTCACAAAATGCATCAATTCTCTGGGCATGTCAAATTCATCAAATCGACTTGCAAAGTTTTCCCTCAATTTATCAATGAAATCTGTCATTAATTTAGTGACTTTTGGCTCAATTGTGCGTGTGAACGTTGACATGAAAAGAAAAAAGTAACTGAGCATGGAGGAGTGATGGAGGGTCTAGACTGAGTATGGAGGAGGGATGGAGGGTCTAGACTGAGCGTGGAGGAGGGATATAATGAGTGTTGTACGACTTGTTGTAATCATGAACCACTCTCTAGTGGTCTAGCACGCACGCACACACAGACTAGAGATGCACCGATCCAACTTTTTCAGTCCCGATGCCGATAGTGAAACCTGGGCTTTGGGTATTTGCTGATTCTGGGTACCAAATCCGATCCATAACTTCTAATGAACAGTACAGACTTGGACTCCATTAGAGAAAATGTGTCAGAAATGCAGCAAATCAAGTCACTTTGTTTTGGTTTCTGGCAGGTTAGACACGTGTCTCGGTATCGGACGGGCAGAATTCTCCAATACCGATATTCGATTTTAGCCTGATATCGGACCGATACCCGGTACCGGTGCATCCCTAACACACACACACATACACAAGCACACTGACCTTCCCTAACACACACACATACAGCAGCACATGCACACTGACCTTCCACAGAGATGTCCTGGATGGCGAAACGGAGGATGATGGTCCAGATCATACCGAGGGTCATCTTCACGTTGCCGTCGACGATCTCTGCAACCAATCAGCACACGCCCCCGTCAGTGACCATGGCAACACGCAACATCACATCATGACAGAATGAAGACATTGCAGACATTGAAGACAAGGTCCCCGAACACATAGAGAGAAAACTCAGTTAACGCAGTAGCCTGTGTTGAACTGTACAAGGCCTGAGAAGAACTATGGCTATCGAAACAACTTTTGTCAATTCAACAAGGTTCTGAAAGTTTTAAGTTGAAGTCATACAACAAAATCGGTTATTGTTGAAGTATTACTCCTACTCCGTAGAAACATATTTGAATTTCTGCAGACCGGCTGTCCTCACACTCCAGTAGAGTAGTGCTGTCTCTCTCTCAGCTGTCTCCCAGACACTCTCTCTCAGCTGTCTCCCAGACACTCTCTCTCAGCTGGTGGAACCCAGACACTCGCGCTCAGCTGGTGGAACCCAAACACTCGCTCTCAGCTGGTGGAACCCAAACACTCGCTCTCAGCTGGTGGAACCCAGACACTCTCTCTCAGCTGGAACCCAGACACTCTCTCTCAGCTGGTGGAACCCAGACACTCTCTCTCAGCTGGTGGAACCCAGACACTCTCTCTCAGCTGGTGGAACCCAGACACTCTCTCTCAGCTGGTGGAACCCAGACACTCTCTCTCAGCTGGAACCCAGACACTCTCTCTCAGCTGGTGGAACCCAGACACTCTCTCTCAGCTGGAACCCAGACACTCTCTCTCAGCTGGTGGAACCCAGACACTCGCGCTCAGCTGGTGGAACCCAGACACTCTCTCTCAGCTGGTGGAACCCAGACACTCGCGCTCAGCTGGTGGAACCCAGACACTCGCGCTCAGCTGGTGGAACCCAGACACTCTCTCTCAGCTGGTGGAACCCAGACACTCTCTCTCAGCTGGTGGAACCCAGACACTCTCTCTCAGCTGGTGGAACCCAGACACTCTCTCTCAGCTGGTGGAACCCAGACACTCTCTCTCAGCTGGTGGAACCCAGATACTCTCTCTCAGCTGGTGGAACCCAGACACTCTCTCTCAGCTGGTGGAACCCAGACACTCTCTCTCAGCTGGTGGAACCCAGACACTCTCTCTCAGCTGGTGGAACCCAGACACTCTCTCTCAGCTGGTGGAACCCAGACACTCTCTCTCAGCTGGTGGAACCCAGACACTCTCTCTCAGCTGGTGGAACCCAGACACTCTCTCTCAGCTGGTGGAACCCAGACACTCTCTCTCAGCTGGTGGAACCCAGACACTCACCCTCAGCACCGATGGACACCAGCTTGACTCCCTTGCTGCAGATGAAGTCCAGGGCTTTGTTCACGTTGGCAATTTTGTGGAAACGCATCTTGCCTTTGTCGGGTTTGGGCAGCCTCTCACCTGGAGAGCAGAGATGTCTTTAGATGTGTTTCTACATAGAGGTGTTTCTATATAGAGGTGTTTATATATAGAGGTGTTTCTATATAGAGGTGTTTCTATATAAAGGTGTTTATATATAGAGGTGTTTCTATATAGAGGTGTTTCTATATAAAGGTGTTTATATATAGAGGTGTTTATATAGAGGTGTTTCTATATAAAGGTGTTTATATATAGAGGTGTTTATATATAGAGGTGTTTCTATATAGAGGTGTTTCTATATAGAGATGTTTATATATAGAGGTGTTTCTATATAAAGGTGTTTATATATAGAGGTGTTTATATATAGAGGTGTTTCTATATAGAGGTGTTTCTATATAGAGGTGTTATATATAGAGGTGTTTCTATATAGAGGTGTTTCTATATAGAGATGTTTATATATAGAGGTGTTTCTATATAAAGGTGTTTATATATAGAGGTGTTTATATATAGAGGTGTTTCTATATAGAGGTGTTTCTGTATAGAGGTGTTTCTGTATAGAGATGTTTCTGTATAGAGATGTTTCTGTATAGAGATGTTTCTATATAGAGGTGTTTCTGTATAGAGGTGTTTCTGTATAGAGATGTTTCTGTATAGAGATGTTTCTGTATAGAGATGTTTCTATATAGAGGTGTTTCTGTATAGAGGTGTTTCTGTATAGAGATGTTTCTGTATAGAGATGTTTCTGTATAGAGATGTTTCTGTATAGAGGTGTTTCTATATAGAGGTGTTTCTGTATAGAGATGTTTCTATATAGAGATGTTTCAGTATAGAGATGTTTCTGTATAGAGATGTTTCTATATAGAGGTGTTTCTGTATAGAGTGTCTGTGCGTGTGT